>NC_056744.1:1103850382-1103910382 GCF_019279795.1 Protopterus annectens | reverse complement strand
ATCGGAGGCAGTCCCGGTAAAGACTTATCAAACAGGCTATAGATCTAAATGGACCAGTAGGTTGTGCAAGCCTGATAACCCATGGGTCGACACAATGTACGACATGTGTCCCGACACGGGGAGAGTGGGCAGTCTGTAGTATTGTGTTTATACCCTACTTACACCCACAGTAAGGATGAGTGCTGTAGAGGAGTGGCAGGTGGGGGAACTATGTGTATGCAATTATGGGCCTAGGCATGCAGGTGTTGGCTGGCGCAGTTGTATTAGGACCACCCTGGGGATGTAAGTAATATTCCAAAATGGGCATAGCTGACGCCCATACCTCTCAACCCCTAAGAGCACATCCACTGGACAGGACATAAACCATTGGGGAACAAATAGGGACCATACCTCTGAACTGTCCCTGATTTGCAGGGACGTCCCTTATTTTGACTCAGTTTCTAACTCTGTCCTACTTAATCCCTCCTAAAACTAGTGACATTTGGAGGAAAGGTGGTGAATTACATGTAATGAATAACGACAACAATTAAGAGTTATAAACATCATTTACCTCAGAAAATGTGTATGAATTCATATGCTCTGAGTCTGTCAATGTGTCATGTTAATAGCACCAGTAATTTAAATGTGTCCCTAATGTTGTTATGCCATGTCCCTGATTCAGTTTGTATTTTTCCCCAATCGTATGAGAGGTCTGATAGGGACAGAAAGCACATATTCCACTGACAACCTTAGAAAGATGATAGAATATTAGGTATGCAGTAGCATGACTTGGCTGAAGGATGTGGGTTCCAAAACCCAATTACTTGTTTGTATTGAAGAGTGTCAGTTCCCATGTATTAGCCAGATGGGCACAGATTGTAAGAGGAACACACCAATAATATGAATCAAACTCTGGACAAGCCACGGATTCCGTACAGTCGAACGGCATACTGTCGCCTAATAGGCAGCCATTCCCAATACTGTAGGCATGTAATCCGATGTAATAGGCTTCACAAGGTAATATCGTAGTCTTCACTCCCACCCAGGGGTGTGAGTGTCAGATGCAAACACCAAATGCAGTGCATTTGCAAGTGCGGGAGCAAGCGGGTGTAAACCTGTTTGGCCACCAGTATGCGAGTATTACACTGGTAAAGCAATGTAGAGGCTAACTGAGTGTAAGAAACTTTAACCAGAGGTTAGAATTGCCTAGCATCATGCAAACCCATGCACACCCATTCACAACTGCTTTAATGTACCTTAATCACACCGTATTCAATGGCCTTGTTCTGCCCAGCAACAAAATAAATGGCCTCTGCAAGGCACAAAACAAGGACCCTGCAAACACAGCTAATGTGATTTACCACTAAGCCAAGGCAGGTATACAGACATTGGACCTTATCACAAACATATCATCCAGCACAGTCATTCAACAGTATAGGAAATGTATTCCATCATGTAGATATATCTGTGAGTGTTTATGTCGAGCATATAGATACATACATATATATAGATATATCAGGGACATCCCATATGACGACAAAGCATTACAAAGGAATGAAAAGGGAAACACCGGCAACCCCTGTATTATGTAGTGGTGTTGTCCTATGTAATATCAAGACTCCCTCAGACAGACATGTGTCATTCCTACATGCAAACATTTGTACATTGACCATATACATCTCTCTGTGCATGTTATTTACATTAACACAGCAGTTCCTGTCCAATCATTATGTGAGAACAGTACTCTTGCAAGGTGCTGTGTGCAACATCATCATCATGATAAAGGTAAATGGGGTAACCATAGAGGGACCGGTAGTGTTGTGTGCACAATGGGGTCGTCCGCATCACATGTACCTGGAACATTTAGGAGTCATGTGCATACTAGGATTGTGCACCTGAGATACAGGGATGAGGACAACTGGAGTATGTTGTGATGCATATTAAAAGGGTTACATGTGTCCAGTGGACACGTGTGTGAAACGGACAGCTATGTATGGGGCAAATGTTGTTCTAGGAACCAATTGGTCTTTTGTTTCCGTAGGGTGAGAGTGGGATGTGGGGGAAGGAGAGTAGGTATGCTCGAGGAGGATATGTAGGGTAGGATGACAGACAAGACAGCATACAGGGTCAGTATATGACACATGTGGGGGGATACACCTCTGATGGGGAGGGGTGTTCGGCATTCACAAGCCCATGAGCCCCCAGATGAAAAACGTGGGATGGAGGTCCCCAGCCATGGGCAGCTACCACTGCACCAAAACAGCTGCAAAAGTGGCAGTGTTAGGGGCTGTCTAGGAGGGGTAGCCTCACCCTGTAAATGTGACACTCTGCCCTTGAGCTGGCGTATCTGGCCTCAAAACCCTTTATTGAGCCCCCTATGCACCACATCTGGGATTGTACAACAGCAGACATGTTCCTGTCTGGACCTGCTCCCAGGGGGGACAAGCCCCATCCTCAGTGGTGGCACCACCAGAAGGTGGTGCAGAGCCAACAGAGGTGGAGGTCCAAGGTCGGGCCCCAGATGTGCTGGTGCCCAGTGCCATGGTCAGTTAAAGTGGGAGAGGAGGTTCTGCCAGGACCTCCAAACCCATACAGCCTATGGTGTTGCAGTTTAAACACAGATATGGCTTAGTAATAGTTAACAGCATTCAGGATTACTTACAACAACATGCATTGATATGACCATCAACCCAACACAACAGATGGTATACATTTGCAGGAGGAGCACAACACATGCATATATACTGCATGACATCTGTACAAAGTGTAGAAGACTTGTGACTGCAGCTATGAACAGTGGCCCATTATTGGCATGTCACTGAGAACCCCAGACAGTGTCTGTCATACCACTGTTTCATGTGACATATGTCCAGTCAGGGATGCGATGGCAGTAACTCATCACTATCACCATGTACTGGCTGCAGTCCTCACACTATGCTCTTGCTGTTCACAGATGTGTGTTCAGTGAGTAACACAGGAAACAAATGGTTCCACACACTGACCAGTCCACAGATGGCCCTACAGATGGGGGTCCCTCACAAACATAGCACTGTCTTGTCAGTTGTAAAACATGTAGAATAGCCATTACCACACACAACTTGTTAAACAGGCAGTAGTCTCAATGAAGCATAGCTACACTTACATGCTCTAGTCATGTCTGGCCCTTCACCCTCCTGTCTTTAGGCTATTTCCCACTGTGTATGTTGTTTGAGGAACACCCAGATATCATCTGCAATGCCTTTTACCAAGTACCAGGTCCAGGTACCCCTCACAGCGACTGTCATGGGCAAACACCAACATGATGTTCCTAGATATTGTACTGTGTTTTTCATGCGAATGGCTATGGGAACCTAATCACAGCTGTTCCACATGCAATCAGCTACAGGAGAACTGCAATAGGTGCAGAGGCCATCACCTGATCATGACCATCACTTACAATACACAAGCTGCTGCTGAACAGGTGTACACCTCCACATCCACCATACAGTGTGTGGAAGGTACAGACAGAGTCAAAGTACATCAGAGAAGGGCTTGGAGACTAAAACCTAAGCATCGCCTGTCACACACCTACCAGTACAGGGGTCCAAACCACTGACTGACTAGTCATTACTATTACAAGTGCATGCAGTTACTCCATGTGCCACAAAGCTGACATGTTGGTGTGCTGTAAGAACATATATGTGTGTTGGTGAGCGACATCTGCAACAGAGATATAGTAGACATACATTAGGTGTAGCACACATGGCTGTCCACATGACCGAATGTCATTGTCAACACAACCACACTCTCAAATGGACTCACATTGACACTCTTTGCCAGGCCCACAAATACACTCCCAAACTACTTAGTTTGCCACACTGCAGTAATGCACAGGCACTACATGCACCACAGGGGATATCTGGAGGTTCTATGGGCTAGGGCATGTGAACATGTTTGACATCTGTCGGTATGCCAATGGGAGTTATACTGGGAGTGACTGTGGTTGGGAGCATCATACCCCACACACAGACACAAGGTGCCAGTACTGACATGCATGTGTGCATTGCTTCATGGGTGTGTAGTGTCTGGCTGTGCAAGCTGGCTGTACAATGCTGGGTGAGGGTAATCCTTTCCATCATGCCACCCAACAATGGTGTGCAGTGTGGTACAGGGGTGTAGTGCCTGCAATGTCCCACACAGATGGGTATTGTATGAACTGTCCTGACATCCTGGTCACCACTGTGTATGGCCATAGCTTTGCAATGCATGCCATGTCTGTGTTTGATAGTCCTTGACATGGACATTGCCTGGGATGTGCATGTCCCGCAATAATATACAGTGACATGTACAAGTGTACCTGGTTTGGCTGGCACTTGTTGTTTACACAGACTGTTACCCTCCGATATGCCAATACTGGCCTGGTGTGGAAGAACCTGCTTATAGTCAGCAGGTTGACCCTGCATCTGCATTGATAGCATGATACAGGTATTCCCTGGTGTCAGTGGCATTGATCCATAGAGGGCACATGTGTAAGGTATTGTATGGCCTCTGTGGATCACATTTGATGGCACCACATATGTTGCAGGCATCCAGTGGGGAACATAGTGAAGGCACATTGTCCGCAATTATGTGCCTATTGTTCTGCTGTACAGGATACCATGCCCTCTGCAGCCCACTGCAATCACACCATGCCTACTATCTGTCATCAATGTGTAGGGTACTAGCAACATAGCGGGATATTCTATGCAAGTGTGTTTGTGTATGACACATGAGTTCAGGACGTATTCCGGGTAATAGTAGGGTTGCATACTTTGTTCACCGGGCCTTTTGCCAGATGTAGGGGTATGGCTTGCCAACACAGTCCCTTGGCTGACTGACATCTGTACTCCTCATGAGGTGAACATTGTGACATATAAGATGGACACCATATAGGAAAACTACAAAATCCACTCCCCAACATGTCCAGTGGTTAGACACTCACAGCCACCTCCACACAGGCTTTGACAGTCAAACAAACACACATACCTGCCATGTGCTGGAATAGAACCCCTACTTAACTAGTGCATTATGCAGTTACAGCATGCGCTATGGAGTTTACTGGGTTACAGTAGTCTCAGAGGTGTATGTCTAGGTGGGTGACATCAGCAGGATTGCCAAAGGTGGTCATGTGAATTGTAAAGAGTGTGCATACTCTAAAAGGCATTGTTACTTTCTCAGGCAGACACACACACACACACACACACACACACACACACACACACACACGTGGTCTCTTTTGGAATTGAGTCCCTACCTAACTAGTTTATCACACTACGGCAATACGCAGTTACAGCACGTGCTACAGAGAATACTGGGTTACAGCAGTCCTAGAGGTGTATTCCTAGGTGGGTGACATCAGCAGGATTGCCAAAGGTGGTCATGTGAATTGTAAAGAGTGTGCATACTCTAAAATGCATTGTTCTTGTTTCAGGCAGACAGAGACACACAGTTGGCCTCTCTTGGACTAGAACCCCTATCTAACTAGTTTATCACACTACAGAAATACGCAGCTATAGCACGCACTACAGAGAATGCTGGGTTATAGTAGTCCTAGAGGTGTATTTCTAGGTGGGTGACATCAGCGGGATTGCCAGTGGTGGTCATGTGGGTTTTAAAGAGTGTGCATACTCTAAAAGTATTGTTTTTTTCCACAGGCAGACACACACACACACTACCGCATTACGCAGTTACAGCACATGTCATGGAGATTACTGGGTTATAGTAGTCCCAGAGGTGTATTCGTAGGTGGGTCACATCAGCAGGATTGCCAAAGAAGGGCATTCCAAGTGTACTCTGGGTTGTACATGTCTGTTACCTGCATGTACCCACTGCTTACTGTCACGATAACACATTTACACCTGCCTTATGCAGTCCTAATTGACAGTATCAACAAGGCTTGCAGGTCTTGAACCCTGGACTATGCATACTGAGGTCACTGGACGTACCACTAAGCCATCTGGGTTATACACAGGCTATATGGAGTCTATAATGCACATCCTACTGCAGGTATTCCACAGTACTGAAAACAAATAGGACAGTCCCTTTGTGTACATATGTACAGTACCCTTGAATGTATTGTACTCTGTGAAACAACAAAGGCAAGTCTACATATGTACAACTGTGATAGCTACATATATATATATATATATATATATATATATATATATATATATATATGCACCTACGGGATGTGTATACACACACACACACACACACACACACACACACACACACACACACACACACACACACACACACATATATATATATATATATATATATATGGGTTCCAAAGAAACTGACGTGTACACAAAACAGAGGCATCTCTTGTGTTATAACATTTAAATCATAAGCAGTTCATCAGAGAAGGGATGGTTGTTGTGTATGTGGAGTTTGGATGGGGAATGATGGCTAATGTAATCTATCTCGGGGATTGTGGAGTTAGGGTGGGGGTATGATGGGTATGGACCTACATCCCAGCGACCACTTCTGTGTCACTGCTCGACAGTGGCACAGGAAAATAACATACCCAACTGTAGACATGCTTGACTGTGTATTCTTTACCATTCCTGACTATGTAATGCTTTGTAGACACTGGTCACCACAGATGGCTACCATGGTGTGCTAAAAGAAATTACACATGTGTATGCCTGGCTACAGGGTAGTCACACACACAAACTCGCACATACTTGCCAGTATTGTGCATGCACATCTTGCCTTTGTAAAGGTAACTAGTACAGTGGTATGCAGTTGGGGTATGTGCCACAGAACACATACAAATGCACTTACTGATTCCACGTCTGAGCTAGGTGACATCACAGGACCAATTACTTGCAGTGGGGAGGGGGGATGAGAGAGGTTTAGCAGTTGACAAGGATAAAGGCCAGTGGAAAAAGAGGTATCTCTTTGGAATGCAGCAGAACCTGCTTCCATGGCAGGATGCAGACACAAATACAACCACTCATCCATTTGCTGACACACACACTCAGGCATTTGCTGAGACACACACACTCAGCCATTTGCTGTCACACACACAAACAGTTGCCAGTGGTGGGATCAGAACTCCTGCCTATCTAAAAATCACTATTACAGTACTACACAGTTACGAGATGCACCACAGAGCTTACACATTCCAAGGCACTCAGACTGCCCTTCTACAATTGAGGACAACAACAGGGAGACTGACAGTCAGGAAGTACATAGCTGTAGACTAGTGTGTTTAAAGTAGGTGTCCATTACAACCTGTATGCACAAACAAGACACATCATCCGCAGGTAGGCCTGAGAAGTATAGTTGTAGCACAACAGGAACCTGAACTGGAGTATGGCCATCTGCGGAATGGACAACTACTATCACTATACAGGGTTACAGTGGGCATGCTCATACACAGTAGCACAGGGCCGTTTGGGATGCACTATGACTACAACTACACAAAGTTATACTGGGCATGCTCATACACTTAGTAACAAAGGGCTTGTTGGATGCACTGACTCAAATTACACAAGGTGGCAGTGGGTACGCTCATATACTTAGTAGCACAGGGCTGTTTGGGATGCACTCAGATTCTAACCACTGAATGCCACAGTGTGCATGCTCAAACACTTACTCCTATTGTAAACACACAGGTTTACAGCTAGGTACATCTTACCTGTCAGCATATATGCACATCATACTGGTTTACTACCTGATACCTGTATGTGGCTTGTAAATAATATATCTGTGTCTGTGCTGTGTGATACAAATGCATACATGTACATGATGTACTGACATACATATGTTATGTATACACATTCATGCATGTGTGGACATGACAGACAATAGGTTACCTGGGTTGCACAGACAGATGCTAACTACAGCATGTATCACACACCTTGCTGCCCTCAAAGGCATACATTGATAGCAGGTTGTGGACAGTGGCATTATACGTGGAACAGTGACATGTACAAGCATAATGTGTGAGCCACCTTGTGTAATTGTACTGAGGTGCAGGAATCAAGATGACCTCTATTGGCTGTGTTAGTAGTTGTCATTATTAGCAGAACTGCTACCCTAAGTATATCTCACATTGGTCATATACACAAGTTCTGCCGCTGTCCGTCACCTTACATGGGGCATTTGCTACCAAGCACATTAATGCCATGCACAGTGATGTCATGGTATGGGTGGCAACTGCTAGACCAAAACAATGAGCCAATGTCCTGCTGTTATTATGAGGTTGTCCAGTGTCTGTCATTCTGGGCTGTCATGACCAAATGATGAGCCTTCAACACAGAGCACATACATCCATGTTACACCTGTGTGTGGATAACACCTAGGTCGCATTTACCCATATAGCTGCTTTCCAAGGTAAATGTCCTTCACACAGAAGTAACACCCTGACACCTACATGACAATTGCATTGGATGCTTATGCTAACCTGTGCTAGATGTGTGGCTTTAGTAATCCATTTGCTCAATGTAAAACCTACAATGGGGAATACCGACATCTGTGCAGTGAGGAACACCTGGCTGAAGGCTCTGTAGTGCACAATTGCACGGCCACCATATAACTCAGATCCAGACATGTGGGCCATAACAATGGTATGGACCATTCCAGGTGGTGGTGTACACATATTCATAAAGACTACTGACATGTAAAGACCACTACTCCGACATAACACATCACAGATGAGTAAGGTACAGGTGACAGTGGCAAATGCTGCATTATAGGTTGTATCCTCATATGCATCCACCACTTTGTTCCCAGACAACCAACACACATCCATATGTGGTATGACATAGTATGGTAGACCACCAGATAACCCTCGATAGGTGGACTGTACCTAGGCCTACATCAGCTGTGCAAAGTACCCATGTACAGACATAGCTGCATAATATGTTATGCAATGCAATAATACCACTCTTTGTAACCAGCTCAGTTGTACACATACTAGGGTCACCCTGATGTTGTCAGCATTAACATGGTCGACTGTTGCTGTACACCAATAAACAACACCCTCATGGTTGGATATGACCTACCGTGCCTGCCCTGAATTTGTACATCCTACACTCATGCAACATAAATTACATTACCATAACTTTCATTTACCTTTCTACATACAGGTGGCTACAGTCATTACAAACATGCACATGGCAGATAGCATGCTAACAGTACATAAGGTTCGATATCTATATTGACAAAGGTAATATCCCCTCTCTTAGGTTCATAGGTTCATAGGTAGGTACGAGGCTATTGGCCCTAGGGCCTATACAAGCCTAGCCAAAAATGTACCCTGGCTTTCGCCACCCAAGAAAATTATTTTCCTGTGCCCCTGTCAAGTAGAACCACAGAAGTGATCCCCGGGGTGAATTTCCTATTACACATCCAATCATCAAGATTTTTCTTGAAGAGTGCTAATGAGGAGCTCTGTTTGACATAGATAGGTAGTCTGTTCCAGAGTATGGGAAGTCTCTGGGACAAGAATCTATCCCTCCAGCATGTTCTGTTTATTGTGGTGACAGGGTTTAGGTCCCTAGAGCGTGTAGCTCAGTGGGATTGGGATTTCTTTAAGTGGAGCATGTCCAACAGCTCTGGGTTTGACATATCTTTGTATGTTAGACAGAGATCGCCTTTGAGTAGGCGATATGCGACAGAGTAAAGCTGGAGTTTTTTGAGATGGTCTGCATAAGGCATCTGTTTGAGGCCAGTAATCCTCTTTGTGAGGTATTTTTGCGGCCTTTCCAGTTGTTGTAGATGTCTTGTGAGGTACATACCAAAAGGAGCGTTGTATTCTATAATGGGTCTAATGAGTGATGAGTAGAGGGGAACAATGACCTCTTTTTTTCTGGATGAGAAACCTTTAGTAATGAGGTGTGCCATGTAGAAGGATTTCCTGACCACTTTGGTGATGTGATTATCAAAGGAGAGACTACTGTCCACCTGTGTCCCAAGGTCTCTTATCACACTTTCAGTGTTAAGTAGACTACCGCCTATGTGGTAGTTCATGGGTACAGAATTTTTACCAAAGGGGATGACAATGCACTTTTTGGCATTGAGCTTGAGACGATGTCTTTGACACCAGGCATCTGTCTCAGTGAGGCCCTTTTGTAGGATGTCCACATCGTTAAGAGTTTCAATTATGGCTCCTAGTTTGCAGTCATCTGTGAATTTAGTTAGCCAAAGACCTTCTGTGTTAGCCTGTACTTCAGAGAAGTAGATACCAAACAGGAGAGGACCCAGGACTGAACCCTATGGTACTCCACTTGTTACTGGTCTGAAGTCTGATTTGGAGTCTGCTACTTTCACAGTGTGAGTTCTTTCAGTAAGCCAGTTGGCAACCCATCTTGTGACATAGGGATTTATACCTAGTTTAGTGAGTTTATCTATAATTCCAGAGTGGGGGATGGTGTCGAACGCCTTGGAGAGATCTAGATAGACTGTGTGAACCACCTTACCATCATCCATGGCCTTGGTGACTACTTCAAAGAAGTCTATCAAGTTTAGGAGACATGATCTGCCTTTTACAAACCCAAACTGTGTGGGGTCCAGGGTTTGGAGATTTTCAATGTCTTTGTTTATGAGTTTCGTGATGATACGCTCCGTGGCCTTGCAGACGAGGCTCGTCAGGCTAATGGGGTGGTAGTTCCCGGGGTCTGTTGTGGCCCCCCCTTTGTGGAGTGGGATAACTGTTGCAATGCGCCATTCAATGGGCACAAAGCCTGAGGTGAGGTTATGATTGAACATGGTACTTAGGTGGGGTGCCAGTTCATTCTGTAGTTCATGTAGAAGGCAGCCTGGGATGTTGTCAGGTCCCATGGATGCTGTGTTCTTGGCTTTGGAGAGTGAAGTTTTTACCTGTGCAGCCGTGATTACAGGAACTTTGCATTCTTCCGGTATAAAGATGGGCCCTTTAAGGGGTGAGAGGGGGGTAAAGTTAGCACTGAACCTATCTGCCAGGATGTTGGCAATATCAGTTGGTTCTGTATATTTAGTGCCATTGTGCTGTAACTCAGAGCAGATCTGAGTGTTGCCATTGAGATTCTTGACATGGCTATAGAATGCTTTGTGGTTGTCTTTAGAATCAGTGGCGATTTTGTTTTCATAACTAGCTTTGGAGGATTTTATGAAGGATCTCAGCTTCTTACTGAGGCTGACCAGGGAGTTCCTCCATTCATGGGATTTTACTTTTTTTTGCAACAGTTTCTTTCTTCTGTTGTAGAGTTTGTTTATGGCAAAAGACCACCAGATTGGCTTTCTTTTTTTGGAGGATAACATCTTGGTTCTGTTAAGGATAGCATGATCCATGCACTCGTGTAAGTGCTTATAAAGTGCACTTGTGTAAGATTCGGCAGTCATACCTCTATTGTCCATCTGCATGGGTGTTATGAAGTTTGCCACTTCTGTCTTAAGAAGTGTGAAGTTGGCTTTGGAGAAATTTTTTATGGTTGTTTTCCTAATGGGGGTGGGAGCTGGATGTGGATGTCTAGGGTGATTAGCTTGTGGTCGGATATGACCAACGAGGAGCTTACCTCTGGTGTGGAACACCAGTCACCCATGTTGGTGATGACCAGGTCTAAGATATTGCTGCCTCTGGTGGGGGTGTGGATAAGTTGATCCAAAGCATTGGAATTGATGATTTCCAGAAAACGTTGAGCAAAAGAGTTGGTACATGAGTAGTTTTCACAGTTATTGGTAGGGTAGTTGAAATCACCCATTATTAGAGTGTTGGGTTGTACCTTAATATTTTCCAGTGTATCAAGGAAAGAGGATTGGGAATCTTGGAGCATGGTGGGGGTTCTGTACCAAGCTACAATCTGGATTGCGGTTTTGCCCAGGGTTAGTTGAACTTGGATAATCTCGGATGCATTATGCTGAGCAACTAGCTTGGAGATGTGGATATCCTTAATGAATATGGACATGCCTCCAGCTTTAGTGTTTCGGTCCGGGTTTGGTGGCCGAAAGGTGTGGTATGAATTATAGCCTGGTAATGCAGGGGTGCTCTCTGGAGCTTTGAACCAAGTCTCTGTCACTGCACAGATGTCAATGTTCTCCATCTTAAGGAGTGCCTCGAGTGAGTGCATTTTGAGGTTTAGACTTCTAGCACTGAGTAGCATTACCCTCAGATTTTGCTTGCTTGTACCTGTTACGGGGTGAATTTGTCATTTGAACCTTGCCTAAAACAGGCACTATAGGGGTGGCAAGAGCCTTTGCCAGTATCCGGAATCCCAAGGGCGACAGGTGCAGGCCATTTCTGGCAAAGCAGCATGGTCTGTCGATCATGTCATCCCAGGCAGACAGGTACTGGATTCCCTTAGAATGACACCAGAAGCTTAGCGAATTGTTAAAGTCAATCATTTTGTCCTTGTACTGTGGTGTCATTCTGGGTGATGGCAGGATGCTACTCAGGGTTAGGGTCATACCGGCCTGGGCTACAAGATCAGAGAGCTCCTCCATGTCTCTTTTCATGTAGTCCAGGAAGGTACCTCTCAGGTCATTCACACCAACATGGACAATGACAGAGTCATATTTGTACCAGTTGTGGAGTGACCTGAGTGCGTGCGTTATGTGGTGGATCCTGGCACCTGATAGGCAGCTGACAGTAACTTTTTCCTTGTTTAGCCTGGTGAGTGGAACATCAGTGTGCCTGACTATAGAGTCACCTATGACTAGAGTGTTGGGTACGTTGTGCCTTATGGGCTGTAGTTGAGTGGCACACTGAGTATGTGGACTATGTGTCATTTGGGTTGCGTTGGGAGTGGAGGTTGCTTGCATTTCTGCTTTGGAGGTCTCTGTTGTTTGGGCAGATTAGTTCAGAGAGCCTCCGTGAATGTAGGTGTGTATTTTGTGCTTCTGTGTGTGTGCTTTGGTGGTGTAGGTTTTGAGGGACTATGTGATGACTGTGGTGTGGTGCAAGTGTTTACCTTCTCCTCTTGACTGTCTATGCCTGTCTTTGGTAAAGAGAGCTTTGCTTCCAGTCACCCATAACACCTATCATATCATACAACACCCCATGTGGCATGTATATCTTTAGACATGTTCACCTAATGCAAAGCCTACAAATATACCCAAATAAAAGGACCATAGGACCTACACAAGGCCTGTATTGACAGACTCAGGGAAATCCAGCTGTGCTCTATATGTTTCTGAGTAGTCACAGGTGATATGTTCATGACATGTACAGCCATGTGTGGCCACAGCTCCTACATATACCCCATGTCAACAATTGCAAGCCATGCATGCTGTGTGCTGTTTGGACATTAGCCTTAGTACCACAATAGCCAAAGTGGTTAGAAAAACATTCTACCTTGCACACCTTATCATGAAGAGATTCACATCCAGATCCAAGGATGTCATTGTACCTCTATACTCCTCCCTCATCAGACCCATGATTGAGTACAATGCCCCATTTGGTATGTACCTCACCCGGCATTTGCAACAGCTGGAGAGACCACAAAAGTACCTCACCAAGAGGATCAAGGGTCTCCAACATATGTCTTATTCTGCCAGACTAAAGAAACTCCAGCTCTATTCAGTAGCATACCGCCTGCTCAGAGTTGATCTCTGCCTGACGTACAAGGCCATGTCCAATCAGGAACTGATGGACATGCTCCACCTCAAAAAATCCAAATCCATCAGAACCACGAGAGCTAAAGACTTAAACCTCGGCACAAGTATGAATAGGACATGCTGGAGGGATAGATTCATAACCCAGAGGCTTCCCATGCTCTGGAACAGGATCCCAGTTCATGTTAGGCAGAGCCCCTCACTGACTCTCTTCAAGAGAAATCTTGATGAGTGGATGGGAGATCATAAGTTTACCCCAGGGGTCACATCTGTGTCACTACTAGATAGGGGCACAGTAAACTAATTCTATTATATAAGGGGACCTTCACTGTGTCACTACTAGACAGAGGCACAGTATTCCAAATCTATTCTGTGCATTTTGCACCATTTTATGGGGTGGTGAATGCCACATCACTATGGCTAGGCTTACAAATGCCCCAGGGCAGATAGCCTAGTACTAAACTATGAAACTATGAAACTATGAAACTATGTTGGGGTGAGATGTTTACAAGCCACAGACCTCGCACATGCTTGAATGAGTGTACTGCCTAGCTCTAACAGAACACATTGCTATACACATGAGGTGTGTGTGGCAAATATGATGTGCTCACTGTTGACCATTACAGTGCCCTGGCTTCACCATGGCACTGTCAAGTAACAGTTTGTAGTAGCATGACATGGTATAATGCTGTGTGTGTCACACTGATATGTGCTGTTGTAATATATGTACACTTGGCTACTTGGTGAAAATGGTGGTGTCCTACCAGTACATGAATACAACATCCATTATGGAGTAATGCTTGGCTATGTTTCACACATGGCATAGGGAAGGTATGGAATGTATCCTCTTGACCTACTAGTGCATGTACTGATGTAGACCATATATGTGTGCATGTATTGCTGTTTGTATAGATTCCATGTGTGTGCAGTGTCTGATGTCTGAATGTGACTATTGTCTTAGTACATCATGCTGTTGCAATACAGCCTCAACATTGCCAACTGTATATGGTGATATGCTCTAAGTACAGTAAGCCATACATGAGGTATGGACAGATGTTTGGACATGACTACTAATTGGTGGGGCTTCTTTGCAGATGAATGATTACTGAGGACAGCTCACTGGTGTGTTATAACCAGTCCTACAACAATCTGTGTACCTGCTAAGGTCAGGTTTTGTTAATTGAAGTGGAAGACAGACAATGTAGAATGCTGTAAGGGTGACACTGAAGGCAAACCTCATGACACCTGTAACAGTAATACCTCCCCTGTGCATATATTGTGCATATATCAGCACAGTTGTCAAAGGAAAGAGTCAGTAATCATTGTACTGGATGCAATAGTGCTGTACTTCTATAGTACCTATCATGAGATAGGCAGGTGTTTGATTCACATTACTGGCACGTGTGGGTGTGTGTCCATATATGTCACGTATGGTTGGGAATACATCCCACATGTTATCACTCTCCAGAACACTGTTGTTGACACCATTACAGAGTTAAGTGCAGAATGAAAGGCATAGGCAGGTGGTTAAACCTCACATATGTAAAGTGTCTGTATGTGTGTGTGACATATATGACATAGGTGTATATCTTTGTGAATGCAAGTGTGTGTGTGTGTGTGTGTGTGTGTGTGTGTGTGTGTGTGTGTGTGTGTGTGTGTGTTTGTGTGTGCATGTGTGTATGGTTGTCCGTGTGTATGGCTGTCCGGTTTCTGGAGTGAGGCTGTATTTTACCATAGTGAAATGTTAATGCCCTCTCCCCCATCCACTCAAAGCAATCTAACATCCCTGTTGATATCATCAGTCGTAGATGGGCATACTAACTGCCTGTTAACATGTACTCCCTGGGGTGTGACCTGTTGTTACATAGCCTGCTGATGGACCACCTCCCCACATATACTCACTGCACTGTAGTATCCCTGTCGATGTCCTCGATCTTAGGCCATTCCAACTACCTGTACATGTGTAATCTCTGTGGCGCGCCTTGTAATTGCGTAGTACTATAATGATGATATGCACATAGGCAGGGGTTCTCATCCGAACACTGGCAACTGTGTGTGTGTGTTACTGTGTCTGTGAATCCCTGAGTGTGTGGGTGTGTCTGTGTTTTTTCATGCTGTCATGGCAGTGGGTATTACTGCTTCCCAATGAGAAGCCACTATTTCCACTGGCCATTACCCTTGTCATCCGGCATACCACTCTTTTACCCACTCCACACTCCAGGTAACTATACCTGTGATGTCACCCACTATGGATGTGATGGCTCTGAACACAGTAGCTTACTACACAGCTATCATGCTCTTGGATCATTAGAACAGTAAACATAATTGAAACATGGGAGAACATAACTGTGATGTTGAAGCTACAAAGTGCATGCAGGTATTGTCATACTGACCTGTGGGTAGTCAACATGTACATATGGTACTCCCGCAAACACCAACATCCCCCTGCACATGCAACTACACCTGAAAGAGGAAGGCATAACATCAAGATCAACATGCTGTTAATGTTGCACATGATACATACTGTCAAACGTACAAAATGCATTCTAAAACTGCAATACATGGTATGTCTGCTGCCTGTCAATGCTACTCAACAATATTAATCTACAATTGTCTAGCTAGTATGTTCACCCTGTGCATCAGACCATATGAACATATCCCTGCACCAATGGTGTGGATGACAGGGATGCTGCACAGGCATCATCATATGCACAAGGTGATAATGTTTGCCAGAAGTCTAGGCTGTGCCAATGGATGACATCATGCATGTGTGTTAGGGCCTGTGATATCATTGGATGTGTGTGGATGTTATGCGTGTGTGTGTGTTGAGGTGCCTTACATCTGTTTCCAGTGTGTGTGTATGCATGCACACAGGTCTGGCATGTGGCTGGCCTACTCAGGGGTAATATTGACAACTGAAGACTGTACAAGGCATGTTTCACAGTTCATGGTGTCCAGCCATGGCCACGTGACCTGTGCCTGCCAGGAGTTGCACGGGCACTACCAGGCAGAGGTCCAGATTGGGTACCATCTGATGACACATGTCCACTGGAATCGTGTCCCTGTTGGGACCATCCAGGACCATGTGCACTTGGCCTGCTGTGTCCTGGTGTGGACTGCACAGCACCAGCTGCACTGCTGCTGCTACCGCCACTATGGGAGCGAGCATGTGCAGTAGCATGTTCATGTAGACCTTCAACAGGTGATGTAGCTGACCTACATCCACGTGCCCAACACCTGACTCCCACCAGATGTTTTAGCACAGACATTCCACGCTCGAGGATTGACATGTCATGGTCAAGGACTCCCACCATGTCACCCAATCGTCTATCCAAAACATCTGCAAGATGATGGTGAGCATTTGCAAGTGCCTGGATGTTGTCAGTTAATGAATGGACAGCAGCCCTCTGAAGCCTCAGATCTTCTCTGTTGTGTCATTCAGCATGTGCCTGTGCCTCCATTACAGCGCAAAACATGCGACTGGTGACTACAGCTGATATGCTTGGTCTTGCAGGGGCATGTTGGCCAGTGGTCCTCCTACTAGTAGCGCTGGTCACATGCCTGTGTGAGACATCACCAGTCTGTTGACTGGGATCATGGTGTACAGGCACACCTTCCATAGTCACCACACTTCCCTGTTCCATGCTACCACTCACCAACTGTCTTTCCTCTATGGCTGGTGGTGATGGGGTATGTGCAGGCAGGGGAACTGTGTGCAAGGATGAGGGGGAGACAGGTGGAATGGCAACCAATGGCACAGATTCAGCTCCTGACAACCCTGCCTGTGCCTCAATCATACTATCATCATCACTGCTAGAGTCTGTGGGGGCACTAACATCAGGTGGACCACAGTAGGGCAATGCACCTACATCAACACCTGTGAGGGGAAGACAATAACTGTACATTACAAGTTATACCAGACATACACAGAAGGACACAGACACACACATACAGACAGGCACAGACACACACACACAGACAGACAGACAGAGACACACATAGACACACAGACAGACAGAGACACACACAGACACAAACAAAGACATACTGACACGCACTGACATGCACAGACACACACACTGACACACACACTGACACACACTGACACACACGCTAACACACACAGACACACACAGACACACACACTACATGCAGGTGATATGGCAGATGGCATTCAGCTTAGACAATTATAGTTTCAGCTTAGGCAATTATAGTGGTAGTTATCATACATCCCTGAGCTGCACAAAACAGCATGCATGTGTTATAGCAGACGGCATGCACCTTAGATAATTATAGTGGTGGTTAGCATACATACCTGTATTGCACCATTTGTGTTAGTAGCCTATGCCCCATACCTGCAACACAATGCATGCACTTTGCACCATTGCACTGCACTGCCATGGTGTGTGCAACATACACCACATGTTAGACCATCGCTGACCTTTGTACATCTGCCACTGATGCTTTGTGTTGACCACCACCCCTATATGTGAGGACATGAACTGTAGGGTATGTTGACTGCATACTATGTTTGCCTGAGCCCTAGCTTGCATATCTCCCCCAAAACACTGCATGTCTGTTCAACATTATTCCGCCTACCCTTGAAATGAGTGTAGACATTGTGCATGTGGCTGTACACACATGTTTGATATGGCTGTCCCTACATTGCAATGGTGTCACAGACCTGCGCAGGTTTACAGTACACCAGCCTGATGTGTAGTGTATGACCTTGCCAATCACATGTAGTATGACATGTCTTCTGCTGACGTGTTGAATGACATGCATACATGTGTAACACAATGGTGTCCTTTCCAATCTACAGTATGGTAATGGTGTCCCAATGCAGGGAAGTGTTATACTAACATGGGCCTTCAGCTGATGCATTGTTGTCTGTCCACCCTACAAATATGCAGGGGCATACTGAACATTGAGCTGATGTGCATAGCCATTGCACGGCAGTAAGTGGCTTCACAATTGCTATACAGTGTGAGCTACTGACACAGTTCATAGCCATGACTATGTTCACATACAATACATATCTAATGTGGAATGTGACCCACATCTCCGAGGTGTACACACAATAAACCCTAATGTGTAATGTGTGACACAGGTCACAGAAGAGTATATGGATGACACCCCTGTACATCTGCAACCATATTACTGATACCATGCCCTCACATGGCTAACTTACAAGTACTCTATGTCCCACATGCCATTTGTGTACCTCACACACATGAAGAGCAGGCATGACAGTGATGTCTGACACCAGCAAGGTGAATGTACTGTATCTGTGGCTTGATGTGGATGTATGTGTATGTTGTGCAACACATGTATGTATTTGGATACTGTATAGGTGAATGCTTAAATGTCGTGACACACTCCAGATGTTCAAGACATGTTATGTGGTGGTTTCATATTATGCCTACACAAGCTGTGCACAGGCCTGTATGATGTTTAGTGTTTCACATCTGCAATATCACCATTACACAAAGGCCATAGTTGTATTGTGAACAGCCAATGTACAACCAGTTGTACACACATGTACATCACTTCTACTGTGTGTGTTGCTTCATGTCTCTGGTCATCCTCCATGGCCATGTGTACACATGTTCAATCCAACGGTTGTGATGGCCATCTTATTTTACATGTCAGTGTTATCCCATATGACATACACCCATAGATGTCATATGCCCCACTGAGGACAGGGTTATGCAGACAAAGGGTGGTATGTATGGGATGTGAGACATGTTTTGCAGGATAGTTGAGCAGTGTTGCAGTCAGCCCACTACATGTCATGGACATGTCTGATAGCACATGACATTGTGTGACATTCATAGAAAGGGTATACTCCACAAGGGTGTATCCTGTGGGCCGGGCATACTCCAGCTCCAACACATTTAGCGTGTGTGCACACATATGCTCTCTGTACAGTACTGTTTGTATTCCCAACATGTGTAATGCTGATATAGTACCTGTCCCTACAGTAGAACACACCTCCACCATTGTATTCACTGTTGTCCACACATCTGGCAATGACAGTTTGGAAGGTTTAGTGTAGGTGTTTCATATAGTCTTCAATTGTTTCACATAAGTAAACAGTGTGATGCATTGCAGATCTGATCAGTGTCCATTAACAGGGCCACCATACATTATGTGTACGTGTGTTATGGCAGATAGCATGCAATTAATATGTTCCGTGCATTATCAAGTCTGGTAAATAATAACAATCTCACCTGACACAGGCTGCTGTCACTGCAAAATGCCAGAGATACATAAACAGGAGTGTCACAGCAGTAAGATCATTATCCACACCTGTGTGATAGCTACAGGGTGCAATGTCCATGTTAGCACATAAGCCAGTACAATACACTATACTATGGAGTATGCACATCTGGGCATACATAGAGTAGCAGACTATAGTATGTGGCATGTGTGCATACATGCCTTGCATATGATGTTACATTACATATTGTACAGTAAAACATGTAACTATGTGATATATAGTTGTGTTTTATGTGCAGTAGTGACTTACCAGGCAACTCCAGGCTCAGTGGTTGAGAGACACCCACCTCCACAATACCAGCTAAAGCTTTTGGATGGAGGTCTGCAGGTGTCCCCAGGTTGGTCAGTAGCTCCTCGGTACATGTGAGTGGGGGTTGGGTGAGTGCCCCCCCCACCTGTTGCACCTTGTTCCCTGGCGATTGCATTAGCACGCTGTTTCGCCCATCTTATCAGGTCAGTGCAGTGTCGGCGCACCTGCTGATAGGTGTGATTGTGACCATCAACATCATTTACTCTCCTGCAGAGTTCCTCCCACAGGGCATCCTGCTGCTGTGCATTCTGTGGCACATGGCTGAAGAGCGTCATGTAGTTGTCAAGGAGGTATGGGATGAGGACCTCATCCTCCAAGTGGCTGTATGGCAGCAGTCTGCTACGTGGTATACCTGGAAGACATAACGATGGAGACAGGTCACAGTAACTCACAGAGAAGTACAGCAGTACAGCTGAACATACATGTGTATCACATTTATTAAGATTACAAATACGTCTTTGTAAATCTACATGACACTAACACCACTGACATGTATAAGTCACGCACATTTGACACCTACTGGTGATGTGATGTTATGACATTGCTCATACACCATGTGGATGTTGTCTTGATGTGGGCATGTCTGTTTGCTTGCAGTGATGTCTTTACCTATCAGCACATGCCTGGATCTGCTCACATTAATGCAATCAACCTTAATGCTGTGTATATGCCACATATTTAGTCATACATAGCCATTAGGACATGACCTGTGACCCTACAGACTTGCAAGCATGTATGTGTTTTGCCATATACATCTACACAGCATTGTACAGCTGTGTAGCATCCTGCCATGTATTGCCTATGTTGCACATGTGTAACACATGGGACAATAGCTAGCCTGATGGTATTTGCAGGGTTGGATATCAACTATAGCATGTATGGTCATAGTGATCTAGTAGGCTATATGCCCTGGGCCATTTATGAGGCTAGGTAGACAGGTTACCTAGCTGTAGGCAACAGACAGGTAAGTTTCTGTGGCCAGTTCAAACAGTGCCACAGAACTGATACATCTGGTTACTGATATATTTGGCATGCTGTCATCACACCATGTCACAGAGACGGGCGATGTGCAGCTTTGCTGGACAAGGATGCATAGTATGGCAAGAGTATGTTAAGTGTATGGGACATGGATCTGTCAGGCATGTTGTGATCCTTGTACTAGAAAGGTGGATGTCCATGATGTATGTGTTTATTTGGGATCAGAATGTGTTAAGTGTAGCATGTCCAACACATCTGGGTTGGGCATGGTTTTATTCAGAGTAGGCTGCATGCTACATAGTGCAGTTAGGGATTGTGAAGGGCAGTGTAGGCAATCTACACATGGGCAATAACCTTAAAGGAAATATGTGATATATTATGGGTCACATGGGTGTTGAGTATGGCTGAGCAGTTATCTCTATATTCCTGGATGGCACCCTGTCATGATTAGGGGTGCCACATATGAATACCTGTCTTTTGTGGTGAGGTAACTATCAAAGGGAAGTACTGTCCAGCTGCATCCCATACACACAGTTGCCATTATGTTGACCACTGCCTAGGTAGTAGTTAATGGGTACAGGGTTTGTAGCATAGGGGATGACAATGAAATACTTAGCTGTCAGATTGTGGCCATACATCACACACCACACATCTGACACACTAAGACCCTTCTGTATGTTGAACGCAGCACACAATGAGTCAACTATTGCTCCTAGTTCATAGTCATTTGCAAACATCAATAGGGTGATGCCTTCTGTGTTAGTCTATGAGGTATAGATAACAAAGAGGGGGAGTACCAGGAATGACCCCTGTATTACTGTGGCTGGCACTGGTTTGATGTGTTTGTATTCGTCAGATACCTTCTGTAGTGTGGGTTCTGCCAGCAGTCCAGTTGCCAACCCCTCCTGTGACATAGGAATTTAAACCTAGTTTACTGAGTGTAGCTGGAACACAGTATGCGTGATGGTGTCCTACGACTGGCAAGGTCATGATATGCAGTGTGAATCAACCCTACTGTCATCTACATCTGTACCGAGTGCATCAATTACGTTGACCATGGTTAATGGCCATACAGACCAGACTCAGCAGAGTAGTTGTGCACTATGTCCCATTATCAATGGTGTCTCTCCCTTTGTGGGGTGTGATAACTGTTGCTGTGCACCATTCGGACATGGAGCTATGATTGAACATGATGTGTATGTGGATAGCTGAATGTTCTTACATTTGTGTAGGATGCACCCTGGGATGTTGACTTGTTATATATGACTGGGGCTCTTACTGACTAGTGTCCAATCCAGGGAAGTGTGCCTGCTGGAGTTTTTATTTATCCTGGTTGGCAACAGGACTAGTTGGGTGAAGCCATGAAGGTTTATATGATGGGTTGGATTGTTGCCAGAACAGGACTGCCAGTCAATATTGAAGTCACCTAAAATGATAGTTTCTTGGGGGAGATGGTGGGTAGACCAGCTGAGGAGGTTTTCTAGTGGAGGGATGTTTTGGCCAGGTGGGAAATAGCATCCAATTATGTTGTTTTTTTTTTTGGTTTATTTTGAGGTTGGTATGTATTATTTCTTCATTGGCTATTTGTGGAGCTGATGATTTTAAGATCTGGATGTTTAAATGCTGTTTAAATATTATAGCTACACCGCCTCCTTTCTTGTTTAGCCGGTCTACTCTTAGTGTGCTGTAAATGATAGGGAGTATTTGCTCACTGGTAATGTGAGGTTTTAGCCAGGTTTCTGTCAGGATGACTATATCTGGGGAGTACAAATCTATGGTGGCATAGAGTTCATGGACTTTGTTGGATATACTTCTAATATTTAGGCTTAGTAGAGGGAAGTCACTTGGCTTTCCATTGGCTGTGATATGGGAGAAGTTGTGGTTTCTAGTCTGATTATGAGGATTGGGGTTGGAGATGGTAGGGCCAGGGTTGGGGTGGATGTCTCCACTTAGGGCTAGTTTTGATATGCATGAGGTTATTAGTTTTCTCAGTTTTTGAATGTGTTTGTTTATTAGGGAAACTTTATGATTGTGCTCTGTGGGTAATAGGTATGGTGGGAGGGCTACTATATTAAGTTGTAGGGATGCTTTATGTTTGAGTAATATAGTTGGTAGAATATGCAGGGGGTGCATAGGAATGGTTCTTGAGTTTGTGGGACGGGAGCTGAGTGAGGCTGAGACATGAGTGGTGGTGTGAGTAGTAGTGCAGTTGTAGATCTGCCTAGAATACTGTACATTACACAGTTATTGGCACAATATCCCACAATGCACACTATATTTGCACGGTAAGCCCACCTTTAACATGTTCATCTTACTTATATACACCCATACATATGTCGACTGTTACAATATATCGACATATACTATCCCCTGTTATAGCACATACTTGTTGGACCAATCCTGACACTGACAGTGGCTGGAAGCGAATTGGTGGGTTCCAAGCTCATTTCATCCCTTGTGTTGTGTATGTGGAGTGTGCCGTGTGACCAACAGCAGTACACACATAGAATACTACAAGCATTACTACTGCTCAACAATACATCACTAAAAGATAGCAATTTCCACTGTATGCATTGATTACACTGTAATTCCTACAGTACAGGTACTACATACACAGACATACTACATGGTATACATACCATCTTAGTAATTGGAGGTGTTATTAACTAGTGTAATACTCCTTTTCGGTTCATCTTTCAGTGTTTTGTACTGTCCTACAGGTAGATACAGATGGTTTGAATGTGTGACAAGGCAACCTTTTATAGTTACAGAACAGTAACATGTGCAATCCCGATGACCAACTGGTGTTCCTAAGTAGCTAATTACATGCACATCAGCTGCGCTGCTACTGCCTTAGCCAATACCATGGCTACATTGGAGTATAGCTGAGTACTCCACTTGGGCATTGTCCCTTTGCCTTACTTGTGAGGAAGACAGTGTGGAAGTTTTGTTTGGAATCTATTGCCATAGCTGTATAGAGATGAACAGTAATATATTGTGTGTAATGCCTAGAGGAGTTGGTCTAAATGTCAGTACTGCTGTTATATTTCTGAACATTGCTACTTGTGCAGGGTTTGTCTGTACCTAATACTTCTGCATATGTTTCAGTCTGGCCAGGTTGTTTGACCAGCTCAAGGCTGCACAGCTATGCATATAATGTTAGGGGGTTTACAGTGTGCTTACCAGACATATTTAGTTTGATGTTACTGTGTATCATACTGTGCTAATAATCAGTACTTGGTAATACTTCCTGGTGTACGAACTTTTTAACCCTCTGAAACGGGATTAGTTCATACAAACCCTGTTACATCAGCAGCTGTTCAATTGTATAATGGCAACTATTTCACATAGGGCCATGTTAGTGTGTCTGTGTCCAGGTATGTTAAGGTTTCAGCAGATGTTGCACAGTAGTTGCATAATTGGTTATGGTATGACAGTATGTATTGATGTAATTATTTCAATTGTGGGGTAGATGTTGTTGGGTGTACATAGCACATGCAGATGTGTAGGAACCCCTTTTATACAACGTCTATATGTGTGTGGGTGTTCTTTCCCTATGTGAACACCTATCCCTTAGTGAACTAATACTATGGTAATTGCAGGCTGATTCATTAAGGCACTATTAAATGCTTCCTGTACAGCATGCAGGTACTGTTAGTCCTTGAATCCTTTTGGCAATACATCGGAATGTAATAAAGATTTGCAAAATGAATACTGTCTTTCTAATTCTGTCATGGATATTTGCAGTCATTGCAGTTGTGTTGGTGACTGTGTCCATAGAACATATTTGTAATAGTGTATTGGCATATACTCTTCATATGTTATATTCATATTGTTTGGGGGGGATGGAATGTGTGGTTGCTATGGTCCATATTATACTCAGATATGTCCACTTCAGATGCTGTCTATAGACATGTATGTATGTGTGTATATATTGTGTATATATATATATATATATATATATATATATATATATATATATATGTATGTATATATATATATATATATATATATATATATATATATATATATATATATGTGTGTGTGTGTGTGTGTGTGTGTGTATATATATATATATATATATATATATATATATATATATATATATATATATATATATATATACATATATATATATATATAGATATATGTATATAGATATATACATTATTGCATACGTTTATCTGTACCTCCATAGATGTGTAGATGTTTTTAACCTATCTATATATCTACATATATATGTAGACCTGTATACATCAACATGTCTCTATGTATCTCTCTCTCTCTCTCTCTCTCTATATATATATATATATATATATATATATATATATATGAGCATACACCTTTAAGTGGGTACATGGCGGGTTGTCCTATTTCAACACATTCCTCCCTTTTGTGTTTTAACCTGTCTGCATACACAACTGGGATAGGTACATCTCAGGTAGCTTAGTGTTAGGTTACTCTGAGAATGGAGTACATGGTTGCGGGTTCTACTCCTGGAAGGTGTTATTATTTTATCTTTCAGAGTAGGTACTGGTAGGGAAAGTGTGAATAACGCAGATTTACGTGGTTGTGAGCAAGTTTGCCCATGGTCTGTGCGACGTTAAGCAAAGGTCAAACGTGTGAAGCGCTTCTCTGTTTACCATGTTTCAGTGCCGCTTACTATCGCGCAAACACGTGGAAACCCACTTACAACTGCTTGAGTGCTTTAATCCACCTCCATCCAAAAGCCCTTATTCTGGCTCTCAAAATAAACTAACAGCCCTTGAACCCGGGACCATGAACACCACAGTCACTGACTTTATCACTAAGGCATTTGAGATATGTATTTATGTTACGGTGTTTGGAATATACATTGTACTACAGACATTCCTCACTACTGAAAACAAATGTGACAGTCAGTTGGTGTACATATGTCTTATACATGTTAATGTTCATATGTTTGTGAAAGTAGGTGTTGCAATGTGACATGGCGGGGTGTATTATGAATGAGTAAGGTTCTTGCTTTGTGTCCTTTTTTATTGTCCCCATACTCCATGTATGCTCCTCCAGTTCACTTATTGGACATCCGACCCAGGCTCTCCTTGATGCATGATTGCATTACCCATCATTCCTCCCCCACCCCAATCTTCACATACACAACAACCACCCCTTCTATGGTGATTAGTTTGTAACAGTAATACATCTGTAGACTGGAATGTGTTGGTTCACAAACTACAGTACATTACAAAGTACTGTACATATGTACGCAAAGTCACTGTCCCATTTGCGATCATTACAGTGAAATGCATATGGTATAAGGTGTAGTCTCAAGACCCTGACACATGTGTACACCTCGGATGGCTTAATGGTACATCCCATGACTATAGTGTGCATGGTTCAAGGTTCGACACCTGTGATGCTTTACAAATGTTTTTTACTGCAGAATAAGGCTCATTTATGCAGTTGTAAGCATGTTTAAAAGTGTTTGTGTGAGATTATAGCAGCGGTTAAACACAGTTAAACAAACTTTGTAATGTATAACCTGTGCGCGCAAACACGGCCACATCCGCTAACTCCTCCGGATATATACATGTCAGTGACGTAACATTTCACTATGTGCTGACATAACATTACATTCTCTGTTGACTGTACTCTCCTGCACACATGGGTTAATATGGGTGATTCGAATGTTTATTATACAGACGATTACTACCTATATATGCAAGCTGTGGTTAAGGTATACGTTTGCACATGATAAACATTTCTGCCTTTATAGGGATTGTAACTTCGAATGCACAGATACTATGCAGATGCTGTAACCATTACACTGTTGACATTAACTCTTCAAATAACAACATATAACAAATGTACTGTGAGACAATACATTACATTCCTAACTACATTAGTCATAGCCCCTGAGTGACACACTTCAAGGGAAACCTTGTTGTGTGAATGGGTAACAGACTATACACCTCTGGGATCATGTGTCCCAGAACCATACAGCCAGGGGGTGGGGGAGCCTGTCCAGTTTGATAGCTGCAAGACCTGTTGGGGGAATTGAATGGTGTTGAATTGCCACATTAACATGCCCTCTTTAAATCACTAAGTGCCCCTATCACCATCTACAACCCCAGTCTTCAACAGCTTCCAGCAGCTCTGCCTGGAATTGCTTCATTGGCTATGCTTGACAGAGGCTCATTTACTTCATAAATGGTGCAGGGAAGGCCAACACACTGTTGCTATGCTTCTAATTGCCCTTGGGCAGATAGGTAGTAGGCTATCTGTGAACCTCTAATGGCCATCACAGCCATAATATGTGAATATACAGGCCTTCAGATCACAATATACAGTGTGAACTCACCATGTAGTCAGGAAACAGTTGAGTACAGCAAGAACATACAGAACACTGATACTTAGTCACTCCAAAAGCCTGTCTTGGAAGCTAGAAGACTTGTATAAGTTTAAGAATTTCTATTGCTTACCAGTAGGTCACCTACAGAGGATATGAAAAACAAGCATAGATGGGGAACATGTATGCAATGATACCATACCGGCCTATGTGTCAGCCTTACACTTTGGAATACTGGCCAGGGCTATTAGCGCCCCCATGGTTCCTTATATAGGAGAGTCTCAAAGGTGAATACTAGCTCTGTAAACAGCACAATAGCAGATTCAATGAGGATTATGCTACTCAACACCAGGGGTTGTGATCGCAACATGCATGCACACACAGCACTCCTCAGGATGGACAACATCAACATCTGTGCATTAACTGAAATCTGCCTTAAGGCTCCTGACAGCTCACCAGCACTACCAGACTACAACCCATACCACACATTTCAGCCACAGAACATGGACTGACAGACATGGAGGGGCTGTATCCATATTCAACAGGGATACCTACACCTCCAGGTTAGTGGGGCAGCATGATACCTCTGTGATCATCCATGTGCAGCTAACATCTACCACAACTGCAATGTGGAATGTGGCCTGCTACAGATCACCCTCCATGACCCAGGACCTCCACTCCACCTACCTGGAGACAGTGGAGAACACGACAGTCCTAACGCACACCCTGGCATTGGTTGATGTCAACTACCATACCATTAACTGGGAAACGTACTCCGGTACTCACTTCCAGGACCAGCGCTTCCTGGAATGTATCACCTTATATGCCTTGTATCAGGAGGTAACCTCCCTAACGTGGGGTGGAAACTACTAGATGTGGTCATCACCAACATGGGCAACAGGTGCACCACAGCAGAGGTTAACCAGTCACTGGTTAGATCTGACCATGAACTATTCACTGTTTCCACACCCTAGGATCTCCCCCACCCCAGATACCACAGTGCATACCTTTTCTACAGCTAAATTTACACTACTAGTGACAGGGGTGGGGGGTTTCACAGCCCCTACACTAAGGGGAAACACCGCTCAAGATACAGACAGATTTACAAATGCAGTCTATAAGCACCTACACAGATGTATGGATCATGCCATCACTGGTAAGCCAAGACTTACTCCTCCTAGACAAGGACACCAGTCTGGTGGACCTCTGCAATAAACAGGCTATACTACAGAAGTAAGGCAGTGTTCCAGACACACAGCAAATCCCACGAAGGGCAGACATCCGTGGCCACTATTAGTATGATACGTAGGTCCCTCATGACATCATCCAAGGCTACCATCAGCAGGAGAATAAGCAAGGATTCGAAAGATAAGCACAAAGCCTTCTTTGGCTATGTCAAGGATCTACGTTGTGACACACAGATTTGCACTATGCCAGTGAAATATAACACAAAATATGCTGACCCTACTGATATCGCCAACATCCTTGCAGATACATTCGGTGCATACTTCACCCCATAAAGAGCCCACAACACTACCCGAAAAGTATAGTATCTCAACCATCAGAGACACACAGGTGGAAATGGCCCTCTCTATCAGCAGAACACAGCGTCAATGGAGATAGATGTTGACCCAGACTGCATCTTGCAAACTGTACAAGACAACCTGCTCCCCACCTAATTAAGTATTCCTACCTCAGCCTCTCCACAGGATACATGCCCATATAATGGCGCATGGCAATTGTTATTCTACTCCATCAAGGTGAAATCACAACTGACCATGGTAACTACCACCCCATAAGCCTGACTAGCCTGGTCGGCAATGGTATGGTTTGCATCCTCATGGCACTCATTAACAATGACATTGGTAACCTTCGAACACATGACCCAACCCAGGTCAGCTTGGTTGAGTGCAGTTTATGCCTACTGAACCTGTTTGATGTCTTACATACAGTCATCAAGATGTTAGAGGATGGGGGAGGTGTTTCACACACACTACCTGGACCTCACCAAGGCTTTTGACACCATGCCCCACTCAGGTATTATTGAAAAACACACTAGCCTGTACATTCACCCATACATCACAGGTTGGGTTGCCAATGGGCTTACACACAGAACCCACATGGTATGACTAGCGGTCTCCAGGTCCAACTCTTGAACAGTCACAACTGGTGTCCCACAGGACTCAGTCCTGGGAGCCCTACTGTTTGGCACATACATTTCAGATGTACAGGCAAACACAGGTGGACTACAGCAGACCATGTTTGGCAATCACTGCAAACTGGGAGCTATGACTGATAGTCCAGCTGACACGGACATCCCTTAAGGGACCTCACAGAGAACATCACAGTGTGCCAACGACACAGCCTCCAGCCAAGTGCCACTAACTGCATGGTCATTCCATTGTGGAATTGGCACCCACATATTAACACATGAGCAGTAGCCACTTTAATACATACCAGGTAATGGGGTATCTGGGGACTAAGGTAGATAGTGATCTCCCCTTTGACAATCATATCTCCACAGTAGTTAGGACATCCTTCTATGTAGGCCATCTGATTACTAAAGGATTCCCATCTAGATATACTGGGGTGTAGTGCCCCTTTACTCATCACTCATCAGTCCCATCACAGGGTATAATAACCTATGTGGGATGTACCTCAGAGGACACGTCCAACAACTGGGGGGTCCACGACTGTACCTTACCAAGGGGAATACTGGCCTCCAACATATGGCCTATGCAGCCAGACTGAATAAACTCCTGATTTACTCAGTGGCATCTCGTTTACCCAGAGATGATCTCCACTGGCCAACACAGCCATGTTGAACTCAGGCTTGATGGATATGCTCCACCTATGGGAATCCATGTCACAGTGAGCCACACATTGTAGTGAGCTGACCTTATCACAACAATAACCAGAAGATGCTGGAGGAACAGCTTCCTGTCACAGACACTCCCCATACTTTGGAACAACATCCCTAACTACATTATACAGAGCCCCTCACTAACACTCTGCAAGAGAAACCTTGAAGGTTGGATGGGGAACAGTAGATGCACTCCAGGGATCCCGCCATTGGCTCTGCTCCACAGTGGGATGGTTAATGAATCAATGGGGTGGCAAAAGCTGACACATTTTGGCTGGCCTTATGAATGGCCTCTGGCAGTTGGCCAAGTACCTACCTATGAATCTATACATACAGTATCTGCATATGCTGATAGCTTAATTTACTGTTCAGGTGTTGCCTTTCCTTGTGCCAATGGCTGTTGCGTGTGCAATAGTTGAGGGCTGCCTATGTTGAATGCACACATTAGAGTGCCTATACATGACAATTTACAGGTAGTCTTGTGTGTGTGCCATCCATTTTTACTGTGTGTGCAGGTGGAGAAATGTGTCAGTCCCTAGGTGCCTACACTGTCAGTGTGTGTGCTATACGTTCCCTCTTTGCCAAGGCATGGGCATACTGGGCACGTCTCCATCTGCCTACTGGGGCTGGCTCACGGAGTTCATGGTCTGAGTACCTCTGTGCCTGTGGGGCCCTTGGCAATGGTGGTGGGCTGTGAGGGCCTTCACCATTCTGTCCCTGCTGCAGCTATTTCTGCAGAACCATATTGGGTAGCATGGCACACACTATGAAGATGTGGTCACATGTGCCTGGAGAGTACTGCAAGGCTCCACCAGATATGTCCAGGCAACGGAACCATGATTTCAGCATCCCAAACACATGCTCTATAATGATTCTGGTCTGTGCGTGTGCCTCATTATGGCATTCCTGCATGGGAGTGTGTGCATTTCTGATGGGAGTCATCACCCACGGTTCAAGTGCATATTCAGCATCCCCCACCAGGTGGCCATTTGGGATGTCCCCCCTGGCAAATAACTGATACAGCTGTGAGGCATGCCAGATGTGGGAGTTGTGATAGCTTCCAAGGCTGCCAGCACACACATCCATGATAATGCCTTGGGCATTGCACATGACCTGGCAGTTGATGGAGGGGTATCCCTTGTTGTTTATGTAGTGCCTAACCTGCTCACCAGGTGGTGACTTGATGTGTATGTGTGTGCAGTCTATTGCACCCAGTACCTCCGGGTATTCTGCCACACATTGTAAGAGATGCATATTGCTGGCCAACTCCTCCTGTGTTCGGGGGAAGTATATGTGCTCATTGGCATGTGGTAACATGGCATCCAGGAACTGGTGTAGTACCCTGGATGCTGATGCCTGTGAGATACCCATGATATCCCCAGTTGGTCTTTGAAAGGTACCTGTAGCTAGTATTCTCAGGCTTACACATACCTTTGTATCTACTGGGATGGGTTCCCCTCTGTTTGTTCTGGGTCTGAGGTGTGGCCGGCAAAGCTCCACAAGTTGCTGTAGGGTGTCCCTGTCCACCCTGTAATGCTCTACTATCTCCAGATTATGTAGCCCCTGGTAGGTTACCTGGGTATGAACACTCTCCTCCTACTCTGGTGCCTGCGGTGGTCATGTGCATCATCCTCCACACCACCTTCAGTCTCCAACACATGCTGGTGGATCAAAACTATGGCAGCACCTAACATGTACATAATAAAAGTTCCCCATCTGTATACACCACTGGTGCAGAGTGTATGGGAATACACAAATGTGTGTGAGGTGCTTTCACACTTTATAGTATTGTGCTATGGATGCTGCTGATATAAGTGGGTGTGTATGAGCTATTCCAGCTGCTGCGTGTCTTCATTATGGGTTTTGCAATGAGTACTGCGAGTGTGAGGCCTTTATTGTGGAGATCTACTTGCCTGCCTTGATTAATCTGTTGCCTTTAATTCACTTTTAGACCTGGATCCCCTCCCATTATCAGGCATGCATCCACCTGCCGTCTTTCTTGTTTTGTACTTTCCCTACCCAGTCATGGCGAAATGTGCCTTGTAGCTGATATACTGCATATTATCTTTGTTCTGCTTTGACATTTTTCTGTTTTCTTTGCAGTACAGCCCCTCCCCTTCCCTGTTCTGCAGGTAGCTGCTTGCAGCCTTGTTAGCTGTTGTCAATGGCCCAGTGTAGGCTCCTAGGTGTTAATTAGTCATTTGTACTCCAATTTCACTGCTGCAGCATTTCCTTATTTCTTTCCTATATCCTTCCTGTTTCAGCTGCAGTGTGCATCATGAATACCCATTTACTGGGTTTACGCGTGTTTTCATCTCTGTTCACATGCATACTTGGTTACCTTGTGTAATCTCGGCTAAGCATAGCTATGGGCAATTCAATGCACCCCTATCCTGCAGCTTTGCCTAGCTAGGGGCAGACTGGTTTAGAAATGCTCCAGTGTGCTTACAGCAATGGCAACACATCCCTCTCTTGATGTCATCTTTATCTCAAGGGCTCACCTCAGTGTTATAACGCTACACTGTGAGGTGCATCCTTACACCAGCAGGGAATCTGCGATTCACTATTACTCCTCCCATTTGCATGGCATTGCCTACTAATTCATAGCTACTGTGCATAACATTGTCACTGCCCCTTAGCAACCCTTGCGCCATGAGTATGGTGTAGCATGCCTGCCATTGACTATTATGGGGAAATCATGATATGTGTTTCATTGTGATTTTATTCTATATTTTTATATATTCCTTGCAATCCCCTTTGCGCACCGCTGCCCTGTTCTTCCACGTCACAATAGTGTGACTATATATATTAAACGTTAATTTTATATTTTGTACATTTTTTTTTTATGCCAATGGCTATATATTTAGCCAATGACATATATTAACTATATAATACATGTGTTTGGTCGGCTGTCATGGCTCCGATTTTATGTTTGCAAAAATGTAAACTGTTTTCTACGGTTTACATTTCTGCATGCTTCCACTATGCCTGCACCACTTCCTGAATCGCTACATACCTTCATTTGCATGCTACACTGCTGCACTTGGGGTAATTAGCATACAAGGCTCAGGAGTTGTGCGGGCGTAGCGTATGCAGGTAGCGCACGTGGGAACAGCTCGTACCTGAATTGCTCAGCGGCCATCTTTGGTGTTAGAATGCCGATGCTACGCCTGCACCTGGTGCAAGCTTCATTAATCCCGGGGTGTGTTTACGTTTACTGGGGAAAGCTAAGTAGTGGGACACTGGAATGGCTGCAAGGGGTGGTGCCTAGGACCCTATTTGACCATTGTCTGGCTCTGAAGTAAACACTTTGTTTCTTTCTCTTGTATGCGTCCATGTGTCCCTAAATGAAAATGTGGTACAGAATTGGAGGACTCTCAGAAGGAACTACAGACAAGACCATTGAGAACCATACTTATTTTTAAAATTAACAGCAGCCTTCTACTTCTACAGTAATACAATTCAGTAGAAAGTTTTGCAGTGGAAACATTTTATTTATTTATTTATTTATTTTTTGTTTAATTGAACCCAACAAATGAATCAGTCAGGGCATTGTGGACTACCAGACTGAAAGTAATTGGCTTTTTTAAATGTGAATATGCAAAAAACACAATGCAAACTCAAAATTGAAACAAAAGCAGTTCACAGACTCCACTGGCAGCAAACTAGGTTAAGGAACAAACTCAGAAGGTTGAATTGTCACATAAAATCCTTTATTTGCTGAAAATAAAAATTCAGGTTAGCGCTTTTGTTTAAACCATATGTTAAACTTCATCAGACCATGGTTAGTTAATGTGAATATAACCAGATTTTCTTTCTTAATTTTGGAGAGGGAAGTCCATATCTGTGCTTGCATTTATTTGGCGTGTGTGTGTGTGTGTGTGTGTGTGTGTGTGTGTGTGTGTGTGTGTACATTTGTTCAAATATTTTGAAATTGGATATTTATGTTCTTTTTTATTTGCACTCTTCTGCCCTATTTTTGTTTTGGTGATGTTGGGTTACCCAGCTGTGCAGTACCTTTTCATTTGTTCAGCTTAAGTTCTGCCATAAAGGCTGGCAAGTGAATATTTATGTTAATAAATTGGAATATATATATATATATATATATATATATATATATATATATATATATATATATATATTTTTTTTTTAGGTGGGGTTGACCATCTGTGTTGTGGATGAATGTAATCTGTCCTTCTCACTTGGTTGGATTAACCTTCACCATTAAGGTGCATTTGTATGAATAAATCTGAATATTTATGCTTTTTTAGGAGGGAGTTGGCAATAACTTTGTCCTTTTCATATTATTTTAAAGGCTAGCTAATGTATATTTCTGTGAAATAAATTGAATTTCTTGGGGTGGGGAGTAGCTAGCTGTACTTTCAGAACTCATCCCTTTTATTAGCTCAGCTTAAAGTCTGGTACTAAGAGCTGGCTAGCTGTGCTTTTAATGAAATGGCACTCAGTTTAAAGATGGGCATTAATGGATAGTGTGCATTTTGTATAAAATAAATTAGAAGATTATATGAAACACATTTGAAAATGTCCCCAGTTTTAAAGGGGAGCTCTTCTATTTGCTTAATATGTTTTGTCTGCAAGTTAGTCTCTTATTGCCTGCTTAGCTTATAGTATGCCTTTACATGACTAGTGTGCATTTACATGTAATATGGTGCAATCTTTAGTCTCTCTCTGGACTGTGTATTTGTAACACCAAGTTGAAAATGTTCCTAATTTTGCAGAATATCTTTACGTTTGCGACATTTTTTTTTCCTAATAGCAATTGGGGTTATCTGTCCACATAAGTTACTGAATCCTGAAATTTGCAAAAGGAAGGAGTAGAAGATGCAGGGGCACCAAAGCCTGTGCCTGTATGCAGCGAGAAGGGAGAATCATACATGCAGAGTAATGTGAAGGTGCACATAACTTTGTAAAATTCAGAAGTACTTTTCCAACAGTAGTTATTTGAGGAGAATAGCAAGACAAGATGAATTATTACAAACCTCCAATCAGGAAGGTTGTGAGATGTTTATTTCCCAGGACTTAATAAACCAAAGAGAAATGTAAAGTGAGAAGGTAATTTTGTGGTGAGATATTATGGAGAAAATTGAAGAAGAAGTGCAGGAAGGGAGAATAGAGAAGAAGAATGTGTATGCAGAGACAGTGAAACAGTGAGAAAGAAGATAAGACAAGAAGACAGAATTAAGGAGAAAGAAACATTTAGTAAGAATAACTTGTAAAGAAGAAAAATAGTTGGAGAGGTATGACATGTGGCATAATATAATAGCACCATTGGGTATTTCACCAAAACAGGTAAGAACAGTCATTCATATTGATAAAGATCCTTCTGTGACATTATATTTGAATTAGGTCCATATATGGAGACATTTTTGGAAAATAATTAGTTAAAAATGTAATCCATGGAACATATATGTTTTGCAAGCATTTACTAGAGAGACAAAAAAGAAAATCTATATTCAGTTTTGAACTGAAGAAGAAAACAAATCACTAAACGAGTATTTAAAGACTGTATGTAAAGATGTTATAGACATTACAAAAATTTATAATAGGGGTTTATGGACTGTGGGTTGGAAGTATGGTGTTGTATTAAAAATGGAAAATTAAAAAAAAATAGTATATATTCCAAGTATGTTAAATGTAGATGGAAGCAAAGGCACTGCGAAATATTGGGAGGCAAAAATAAATAAGTAAATAAAATTTTGTGTGTGCATTTGGAAAACCTGATCATTTCATTAATAATTGCGACAGAAGTAAATGTTATATTTGTGCCAAAGTGGGGCATGATGCAAAATGATGTGAAGTGAAATGCTTTAAATATGAAAAATAAGGTTAACTATGTATGGATTGCAAGGAAAATGCAGAAGAATATAAGGAGAAAGTGGGTAGAAGCCATGCAAATGAACAAGAGAGTCTACAAGAGGAAGATATAGAATAAGATCAAGGAAAAAAAACAGAAGAGCAGGTGATGATAGACAATAATAAGTGAGTAGAAGGTGAAGAACTAAAAGATAAAAAGAAAGAAAAAGATGGGCAGGAGGTAATGGTACAAACAAGTGATGAAGTAGAAATTAGTTGGACAGTGGTTAAGGGAAGGAAACATTCTACTGGGGAAAAAAGGTAGTAGATAAGAGGAAATTTAAAGGCTTAGATATAAAGGAAAATAAAAAAGGCAAAGGGTAAAAGAAATGAAAAAAAAAATAAACCAATAAAATAAGAGATTTGAATTTTAGAGATAAATGTGATCTGTATAAAGAATAAAAAAAGAAGATTAGATATAATGGAATGGTGTTTCCCACTCAATATAGATATTATTATACTTGAAGATACAATCATTTTATTTTTTTCCAAAAAAATTTATTTTGAATTTTTCATTATACAGAACACACAAAATTCAAATAACAACATTAATGTACTTATACACTGGGTACAGAATTTAACGATGGACAGTCTTTATATGCCAACATGAAACATCAGTATTTACATTTGCACAAAAGTACCATCAATAATTTTTTACTTCCATTTAACGAGTTTACGTTGGTATTGAAAAATCTTGTTATTCCATAACTGTATGTGTATTAGAGGTCTATCTTTGCTCATATATGTCTAAGACTTTATATCAGTGTGGGTGGATTAAGCTAGCAGTATGATAAAGATCTTTTCCCACATTTTTATTTTCTTCACACTGTTATTTTTTCCATCTGTTACCCATTTATGAGCTAGCATGTGTTTGATTGCCATCTTTTTGAATTTGGCTCAGTTAATATTCATTCTATCCCCCCATTTGGATGCAATGTATTCCCAATTAAGAGTTGCTTTTTCATAGCCTTGTTTTTGTAGTTGGATTTTTAATGAATTCCATAGTTTAAGTATGCATTTACAGCTCCAAAATATATGAGTTATATCTGCTTCCTGTGACCTACAATAATTTGGTTATTTAGAAGAGTTAAATTTGTGTAGCACTGAGGGAGTAAGATAAGCATTGTTGCTGATCATGAGTTGTGTATAAGTTAACTTTTTCAAAGGTAGTGCTTTGTATGTTAATGTCAAAGCTTGGTTTAATTGTTGATCAGTTATCGATGAGTTACTTTTAAACGAATATTTAGAAATAAGAATATTGCCCTGGAATTTGATCTCTCTATTAATTTGTATGTGTTATATATTTTTTTCTGGCTAAAATTATATTCCATAGAGTTTCACAATTGTTTATGACTACTTCATTTAATTTGGTATTTTGAAGGTGTTTGAAACTTATTTCTCTTATTTGTCTCAATATAATTGTGTATGATTTTTGTAAATTAAGTTGAGATCTCAGATTTGTAATTGCATAGTTATTGTAAGGGTAGAGATCTCGAATTCTCAAGACTTTTAATAAAGGGTAGTTGCTGAGTTTTATCAGTGACTTATTAATTTTTTAAGTTTGGGTTATTGTGGATTGGTTGAGATAAGCTCATTGCTAGCTCAAGACCAAGGGAGATGAACAATTTTTGAAATACTATAATAAAGTGTCATAGAGGGTCAGTAGTCTTTTAAGTTGTTATATCGTTTTTGGTTAGAAAAGGAAGAGCTCTAGGATTAATTTTTAGAGATTTGATATAGCTATAATACATTTTCAGCCAAATAGGAGACCATTTGTTGGATGAAGGGGCACATTCTGCTATCTTTAGTATTCTGCTACTATTGATAATGGTATAATATGATTTAAAATCTGGTAAATTTAAGCCACCTTTTAGTCTTGGCAAAGATAGTTTTTGGTATGATATTCTTGTTTTTTTTGGTTCCCAAATGAACTTGGCCAGAAACGTGTGTATTTGTTTGAAAAATGTATTATGTCTTACCACTTGTGTGGTTATAAATGTATAAATAACTCTAGGAAGAATATTCATTTTGTTTATCGAGGCTTTAGCTAGGAATGATAATTTGACATTGTTCCATCTATTGTGGTCTTGCATTATCCTATTTCATTTATCCAATATGTTATTTTGATAAAAATCATTTTTTGTTTTGGAAAAACGTAATCCTAAGATATTTGGCTGAGTCTTTTATTTTAATAGTGTCCAACAATGGGATTAATGATAACAGTTTAGGGGGGGGGGGGTTAGATGGAAAATGTTTTTTCTAAATTAAGTTTATAATTAGATATACTTGAAAAGTACTCAATTACTTTTAGTAATTTGGGTATGTCAGTACTTGGGGTAGTGAAATAGATGTTTAAGTCATCGGCAAAAGATGTATAAAAGATTTTAAAGTTGAAGAGAGATGGCGGGTTATGATATGTTTTCTGTTTAATGTACAGGAACAGCGGTTCAAGGTATAGATTGAATAAGAAGGAGGATAAATTGCATCCCTGTCTCATTACATTTTTGATCTTTATTCTATTTGATAAAGTTCTATTAATATGTAGATTAGTATAGGGGGTTTCATATAGTATTTTAATTATTTGTATAAATTTGCTAGGGAACTCAAAATAAGGTAAACGTTGAAGTAAGATTTAATATTCACTCTATCAAATGTTTTATGGGCATCAACCACTATTGTCTATATGGGAGTTTTCTTAATGTTTGCAAAGTTTATCATGGCTTCTAGGGTTAAGGTGTTATCACACATCTGTCTAAATGGGGTAAACCTGATTGCTCAGGAGAAATGATGTTTGATATAGTGTTCTTTAGTCTATTTGCTAGTATTGAGGTGAGAATCTTACCGGCTATATTTAGTAATGATATTGGTCTGTAGCTACTAGGGTCTTTAGGATCTAATTGTTCTTTCAAAATAAGAATGTTTTTTGAAGCATTAAAGTGTAAGTCATTTATTTTGCTGATTGTTATATAATTTAGTACCTGTTGCAATATGTTAGAAACTATTGGTGTGAAGCACTTGTAAAATTCTGATGGGAGGCCATCAGAACCTGGAGCTTTATTTGTTTTTATATTTTAATTGTGTCAATGATTTCTTTTGTTGTTATTGGTTTTGTTAGGTTATTTTGTTGGTCTAATTGTGGGAAAACTATATCTTGAAGGAAAGCTTCTCTATCCATATCTGATGATGATAAAGATTGTTCTCCATAAAACTGAGTATAAAGTTGTTCAAAAAGGTTCATTATTGTCTGGTTATTTATATATGATTTGTTCCAATGATAAATTTCTGTTATGGGTGTGGATTTATGTAATTAGTCTCAGCAAGGCCCTGGATGGCATTTGTATAGTCTCTGCATATTTAGCCAAGTTTCACATTTCATTAAATGATAAGTTTCTTATCTCTTTAGATATAATTATTTTTGTGTTTTCCTTAAGATGTCTTCAGTGTTTTTGTTAGGACCTAACATTAGTTCCCCTTCTAATTTCTTTATTTTTTTCCTTTAATACAGATTCCTACTTGGAGAACAACTTTTTATAATGTGTTGTTTTGTTAATTAAAAAGCCTCTAATATGAGCTTTTGTTGAAGCCCATTCAATGTCTAGTGGCAGTTGTGAATTGACTAAGTTTAATGTTAAGTAGTTTAATAACTTAGTTATGCCTTCTACCACATCTTGTTTAGATATGAGATTAGGATTTAATGTCCACTTGTAGCTTCTGTTAGACTGTTGTTGTTTATTGTCCCATTCAATAAGAAGTGTGATTGAGTGATCAGAACAAAAATCTGGTATGTGTATGGGTTGTAACTTTCATGTTGTGGAACATTTCAGAGATTAGAAAGAAAGCAATCCTCAACCACATTTTGTGACATTGTGAATAAAAGCTGAAGTTTTCTGTTTTATTGTCTCTCCCGGTATATTTAAAAGAATCAAATAGTTTAAAGTATTGTTTCAGTTCCCTAATTGCTAGTGTGGCCTGTTTGCTATATGTTTTATTTGAGTTAGATATATCTTTGTCTGGATTTTGATAAGAATTCCAGTCACCCCCAATAATTATAAAGTTTTCTTTATATTTTGTGAATAAAGCATATAGTGACATGATAAAGTGTTGTTGGTTGTTGCATGGAGCATAGATGTTTAGTACTAATACTGGTTTTTGTATGGTGGGGTAGGTGTAAACTATGTAACACCATCTTCCCTCTTTATCAGTATCAGTTTTAATTATGTTGCCTTGAAAGTCGTGCTTGATTATTATTGCAACTCCTGCACTATTCGTTTTCCTCTCTGAAACTATGATTTGTTTCATCCATTTTTTTATTTTCTATATTTGTCCAGTGTTCATTTGTGAGAGGAGATTCTTGAATTAATATTATTTTGGCTTTGGTTTTAGATGTAAGATGTAGAAATAGATTTTTTTGTTCGTTAATTGTAAGCCTTTAACATTCCGTGATTCTAGTTCCAACATTTATCCCTGTAGTGTTCTTGATGTCATAGAGCATTTATGGATAGTGTGTGCATGGTTATTCAAGTAAGCCCATTTTTCATGTGTTTGATTATGACAAATGTCTATTCCTGTCCCAACCCAATGCCCAATCATTATTCCTCTGGACCAAGAATAGTGAGGGGGAAAAAAATATATTTTTAATGTACGAATAAAATTTACCATTTATATGTGTAAAAAAGTATTCCCTATCTGTTCCATTTTCCGAATGATTCCCCTTACAGTCAATAATAACAACAATGTAGAGAAAGACTAACATAACAGTCCTAAAAACAACACATCTTAATACTATTTCCTATTCTCTTTGTTTGCAAGATACTTGTGGGTACAATTGTACAAAACTGTCTACCAATACATTTATAAACAATACAACTTTTCTAAACCATTTTTTTTTCTTAACAGGTATTTTTGAGCATAGACAACAAGTTAATAGGATCAAACTCTAAAACTTTGAAATATTAACATTGTATTAAGTCAGTACTATTTCCTAATGGTTTTCTAGCATATTTTTTGCTATAACTCCATATCTGGTTTCCTTTAGTTTGTCAGGTGTTTCATAGTATTGAACACAATCAGCATATTTATTACCCAGAGATAAATTGGTTATTATATATTTAACACTCGTAGTGTTAGGCACAGTTTACATTACTTCTGTTTCCATTGCTAAAACCTATCCAAAACTAAAATTTGAGCAGTATATACTTGCTGCAATGTATGAAAGTAACATAACATTATTGAAGAGGTAAGTTAGTGCTCTTGTTGGTAATCTGAGACTTTATACCATAAGGCTTGTCCATCAGTCTGACAGGTAAGGTATGAGCAACTTTTATCTTTTCAAGGTACCCATTATTAACAAATTGTTAATTAACCTCTCTCTCTCTCTCTAATTGTTACACTTTTTATAAAACACTCAGATTTAACAGCCTATCCTCCTAAGCAAGCTTATTTTATCACTGTAAGAAGGAGGGAAATAAAACAACATTTCTAAATTTTATCTGAGAGGTTTCTCATCAAACAACCTACAATATACTAAACACACTTTAAAACTCTTTCTCTGATATTTATAAGGTATTGCTAGTTCAGGTACAGCAAGCATGTTAAATATATATATATATATATATATATATATATATACATGCACACACACATACAGTAGTTTATATTTAATTGACTACTTTCAACCATTCAAGCTAGAGTCAAATATTACTTTGCAGTCCTTTCTTACAAAGCAGCAAAACGTTGTTAGTTTTAGGGTATTCTGCAAGTAATACAGAGTGAGCTTATTTAAACTGTTTCTTAATTCAGTACCTTATAATGTTCAGAGATGCTGGGAATCATTTCCAAATGTTCTAATTATTATAATCCTGCTGGAATTGTACTTTTCTGGACCTCCAAAGCTTCATTTCTTCATATGTAGTTTTTTCCCAATGTTTATGGCCTCAGATTACTTTGTAGGGGGAAGACAATTGAATGTAGAGTCCAAGGAAATGGTAACCTTTAAATTGGTCCACCCAGCAAATAAAAAAAGCATTTTAGTTCCTACTGCCATTTTTTAAGTTCACCACTCACCTCGTGGTTGGCCGTGGCATTTTAGAGGCCTAGCAAGGCAGGGGCCAGCTTAAATTAGAAGGTCCTGGACTCAAATGACTCCCAGATGGTTGGAAATGCATCCAGAGCTCGATTTACTGTAAATTTTATTTTATTTTCATTCCAGAGAGGGACTTTCTTTGAAAACAGTTTGGAAAGTTTTTTTTAGCCTCCTTAGGATAACCTTGTATTTTGCATCTTGAACTTGGAAAAGAAATGAATTTGGATATTTCATTTGGAATTTTATATGTTTCTCTATTAGGTACTTGCAGAATGGTGAGAGTTGCTGTCTTGCTTGTCTTATTTGGATGGGAAGGTCCTGTGCAAAGAAGATTTTATTTTTATTCCAGGTAACAAACCCCTTCTATTTTGCAGCAAATACTTTGAAACATCCTGGTAGTTTAAAAGTTTGATGTACCCAGGTCTGGGTTTATTTGTTGCTTGAACTTCTCTTAAGGAACGGTGAGCTCTTTTTATAACTATCTGTTGTTGGTCTTCAGATTCCTCCAGCTACAATTGTAATATTTGTTTAATGGTCATTATCAGGTTATTGTGTATAACAGTTTTAGGTATTCCTCTGATGATTAAATTATTTCTTCTAGAGCGTGCTTCAAGATCTATTAATTTGGCTTGCATGTCTTGAATTTCTTTTTCATTGGAATCAACTTTTTGTTGTACAGTGTCTATTTTCATTTCATTTTCCAGGATTTTAGATTCTGTTTTTTCCATTCTAGTCAAGATTTGGTTGAAGTATTCTTCAAATGTTTTAAATTGTAAAGAATGGTCTTGGATTGCTTTCTGTATAGACAGTAATGCATCTTTTATGCCTTCCAGGTTGGCTAGCTGATCAGATTTATTTTTATTTTTTGCTTTTGAACTATCTGGTGGTTTTGTATTTTTCTGTCTTTTAGGTGTTGTATCATTTTCAGGTGAAGCCAGTACTGAGAATTAAATTTTTGTTGCAGATGTTTCCATAGTATTTTCTTCCCTAGGCATTTTGAGTTTAGGTAGAATGCAGTAGTTCAGTGACTCAGCAGTGCTTCATTATCAGATGCTTTCAGCTTTGTTTTTAAATCTTAATTAATCCTTCTGGTGTTTGTATTTGCCTCCTCTTCTTTAGGGTTTTATTGATGCGGTAGTGTCTCTTAAGTTAATTTATCATCTTCTTATGTTGATTTACCTCCTCTGAGTTAGCTGAAGAGAGTTTTTTTCTGGGTAAAGTCAGAGAGCTAGGAGTAGCAGTGTTTACAGAACCACCATCATCTTTGATCTCAAAGGTACAATAATTTTAACAGAAAATGAGAGACTGTAAATTGAAAATTTATGGGGAGGTGAGATTATTTAGAATATAGGAAAAGAAACATGTTCAGGTATAGGTATATTATGTAAAAGCTCAATAGTAATTTTGGATGTTTCCTTGGTAATACTAGGCAGGATAACAGCTGTAAACGTGAGATGGAAAAAGCAGGTTTATAGAATCATAGTAGTTTATGCATATGTGATGAAGAAAAACAGAGAAGGGATGTTTAAAAAATCATAGATGATGTAAGTGTGAATATGGGCCCAATATTAGTGGGGATTTCAATTGTGACTTGAAAAAAAAAGAGGGTGGTGATGTTAAAATAATGTCAGAAATAATTAAAAGTGGAAAGTTATATATATGGGATAATAAACAGTAGACTTACAATCTAAGAACCAAGATAGATTATTTTATGATTTTTGGAAAGTTTGAATACTAAAAGGTATAGAAGTTACAGGATTTTCAATCATTTCATAATTAGATAGAAATTCAAGAAAGAAAGGAATATATAAAAATAAGTAAAGGTACTAAAGATTAAATGAAAAGGATTTAGATAAGGAAGGTATAGAAAGGGTTAGGCAATTATGATAAGATCATGTAGGTATGGTACAATTTTACAAGAATTTGATGTCTTGATAGATAAGTTTTAAAGAAAAATATAAGAAATGTTTTTATGGAATGGCAAAATTTAAAAAGAAAAGAGCAGAAGACCAAATATAAGGAAGTAAGCAATTATGTTTCTAGAGATTTAATAAGAAGTAAGAAATATTTTTTTGAGAGGGAGAAAGAAATATATGAGATGAATCAAGAGAAGATTAAATGGATGTTGTTTAAACAAAGGTATTTTACAAGAGAAAATGGAAGAGGTGTCACATGTTTTTAAATAAAATAATAAAAGAAAGTAAAAGAAAGTAAAAGAACAATAAAAGAAATATTGAATGAGAGATTAGAAAGTGTTAATATCTACAAGACATGATGAATATAATAAGAGAATAAGACAAGACAATCTCCAAGATGGCTGTGCCTTGTGTGGCAGCAGCCTCTCCAGCTCTCAAAGTACATTTGTGTTTTTATGTTGATTTGTGAGAATTTTAGCTCTTTAAGTAGTCCATTTGGCCTGACCGAGTGCCATGATGTTCTTGGTGCCATGTTGAGTTTGCTTTGCTATGCTATGCTTTGTTATGATATTGTTAAACTGAACCAGGATGTTTTGTGCCTTCAGTGATGAATTTACGATATTGCAGAATGTGGAAAGTGGAAAGCAGAAAGCAGAGACCAGACTTAGTGGCTAGGTTTGATTTTAAAAGGACCAGATTACAATTGTTGGTCAGTGAGATCCAGTTTTGATTGGGAAGCTGCTGATGGTGTCTACAATGGAAGGGTGACTGTGATGGTGTGGATGGTTGGATTGTTGGAGGATCTTTGAACTGGCTGTGGCCATTCAGGCCTCCAGGTAGTGGTTATTGTTCCAAGTACAGTAGCAGGTGCCCGATTTTTGTCTGTTAGGTTTTTGTTTGCATCGGACATGGTCTGTGGTGCTGATGGGGACTCAATTGGACTTAGGATATGCTGGTGTTGGAGATGGAGATGGCTGTGATGTGGATAGACTGCATTGCCGGAGATCATGGTTGTTGAAGCTCCATGCCTTCTGTGCCTTTGTTTGTAACTATTGTCATTGATGTGTATGTAAAGGGTTATTTTTGGAAATGGGGTACCCTGGAGATGTGTTAAACAGCACAGCCAGGGAGATAATTTCCAGAAAGGATGTAGATTGTCCCCCAATTTTAAAAGAAGGTTTTTCCAAGAGAATGGTGGTTAACACTGGGGTAAAGAGTAAACCTAGGTTTTGTTTGGACATGAGTGTAGACAATTTTGAGATATGTAAGATCATTAGTGAAAACTGGAAGGCTATTTTGGGAAATGGAAACATGGTTAAAGCATTGGTTGAGACTCCACTTTTTGTGTATAAGAAAAGTCAGAGTATCAAACATATGTTGGAGAACAGTGGAAGGGGCATCTCACACACGGATGTTGGTAATGTTGGTATGGTGAAATGTGTTGGTTGTAGGGCATGTAGATATATTCAAGTAGGTCATCACATTTTGTGGAACATCTTGACTACAATATTACTGTCCCTGGTAGGGCCAATTGTAGTACTGAGGGAATTGTTTATGTCGCCATGTGTAGTAGGTGTTCGGCTTTTTATGTGGGCATGTCCACTAGAGGTTTGAGAAAGCGTATTTTGAAACACTTATACACAATTAAGATTAAAAATTTTAACAATGCTTTATATAAACATTCTATTTTATGTGGTAATTGGAAAAAAAATCATGTTTTCAGTTATGGAAGTAGTGAACATGGATATCAGGGCTGGTGATTTTAGGAGTACTGTGGAACAAAAGAGGCAGAATGGCAACTCAGGCTTGGCTCCTATATACATCCTGTATTGAACAATGCTGTCAATAAAGTGTTTTTTTAAAAAATAGGAAAACCAATATAAATAAATGAAAGATTTACAATGGTTAGGTATGTTTTCAAATATATAAATACATATATTTATACATACATTTTTTCAACTATACACAGTTGTAATTTTGATGAACTATTTGAGTGTAGTTTGTCTGTTTTAAGAAATGTTTTAAGATATTGTTTAACAAAAGAGCTTGAATGGTTCTTTCTTAATTGAACACACTACTTAAATTCGTATATATGGATAGTTTTTGGGCAGGATTCACGATGGCTTGCATGGAGTCTAAGAGTCGTGTAAGACTCCATGCAGCCATCGCGATCCAGGAACAGCCCGAAATCCCGTGTAAGAGACCAGCTGAAACGTCTCTTACACGGGCAGCATGTGGATATGCTAATTAGCTCACTTGCAGCCGAAAGGCATGCAAATGAGGTAGATTAGCAATCCATGAAGCTGAAACCAGCCTGTGTAAGAGTCGTGTTAGGTGCAGAAATGTATTCAGTTGACAACTGAGTATGTTACTGCAAATAACACAATGGAGCCATGACAGCTCCAAATAAAGTGTGCATATGTAGCAGTCAGCATGCCAATGGCTAAATATGTGGACATTGGCACGTTAACCCGATGCAAACATGAAATAAAATATATATATTTTTTTCAGCGATCGGTGATGTTTAAAAGCAGCGCAGCCCCACGCAAACGGGCTGCACTAAATAAGACATAAAAATAAAAGTTTGAAACCCACAAATGTGGGTTTTATGTAATGCATGGATTTGCAATGCAGGGACTAGCAGACCGAAAACAACACGGCCACCGTCTAGTGGTTGCTAAGGGGGGAAGCTGAGTGTAAGACATGTAACTAAGCATTATTAGGCAATCCTATGTAAATGAGTGGTAGGATAGTGAATCACACTGTCACATAGCAAATGAGCACATTCCGTGTAGTGTAAGAGTTAGATAAGGGGGAGTAACAGAGTAGGAGATAGGTGACATCACAGGGGGGAATGTCAGGAAGAAATCAAGCTCATTGGAGCAAAGTGGTATGTGAAAGATGTCAATCACACAGCATAAAAAGAGGAGTGTCAACAGATAAGCATGGGAAAGTCAAGAAATGGAAGGTGTACACTGTGGCCAACACCAAAGTTTCTTGCTGTGCATGTATGCACGTGTGTGCATGCTGGGAGGTGCGAGTAAGACAGAGTGCATGCGTGTAAGGCAGAGTAAGCATGTAGGAGCTTGTGTAAAGATCTATTAACCTGTTTGCGCTGGTGTGCATGTGTTTTAACCTGAATAAGCAGATTCTAGTCCATGTAAGCATGTGTGCGCATGTGGTAGCCACTGTGAGCGTGTTTTCGCTGGTATGCGCGCTGCTCCCCCCTGAGGAAACAGAGAGGAAAAAGGAAGCAGAAGAAATAGTAGGAAGCTAGCAGGGAATACTGGTAGAGCTAGCAGGTGAAAATAATTAGAAGCAAGCAATTACACAGGCAGAATACTAGCCCAGCCCAGCACTTAAAACACTGCAAACAGCATTGCAGTATGTTTCTCTCAAGAGACACTGCAAGACAGGAGTAAGCTAGTAGAAGTGAAAACTGAAAAAGCTGCACTCAGACCAAACATGCTAGGGGCTGCCATAGCTGTTATAAGGAGACATAGGAGACTTGCTGAGGGTGGTGATAATGCAAATGCTGCCAGACAACCCACAGTGAGGAGACGGAGAACAGTGTACAGGCCCAGGGTCACCTACCAGGTGTTACATGAGCTGGAGATATTGGAGTGCTATAGAGTGGACAGAGACCTCCTGCAGAAAATTGTTGAGCTGTGCAGGCCATGCCTCACACACAGAACCAACAGAGGGGAACCCATCCCAGTGGAAACCAAGGTATGTGTTGGCCTAAGAATACTAGCAACAGGTACCTTCCAGAGACCAACTGGTGGTATGATGGGGATATCACAGGCATCAGCCTCCAGGGTACTGCACCAGTTCCTGGATGCCATGTCAGCACATGTCGGTGAGCATGTATATTTCCCCAATTCCTGTGAGGTATTGGCCAGCAATATGCGTCTCTTCCATTAAATAGCGGAATACCCTGAGGTAGTGGGTGCAATAGACTGCACGCACATATGCATCAAAGCAACAGCCGGTGAGTGGGGTAGGGCCTGCATTAACCACAAGGGCTTCCCCTCCATCAACTGCCAGGTCATGTGTGATGCCCAGGGCATAATAATGAATGTGTGTGCTGGCTGCCCTGGGAGCTACCATGATTCCCATACCTGGCATTTGATGCAGCTGTACCAGACATTTGCCAATGGGGACATCCCACATGGTCACCTAGTGGGGGATGCAGGATATGCACTGGAGCCGTGGCTGATGACACCCATCAGAAATGCACACACACCTGAACAAGAACGCCATAATGAGGCACATGCACAAACATGTAATGTAATAGAGCGTGTGTTTGGGCTGTTCAAGTCACGGTTCCTGTGCCTGGACACATCTGGTGGAGCCTTGCAGTACTCACCAACTACATGTACCCAAATTGTCATGGTATGTGCTATGCTACATAATATGATTCTGCGAAAACAGCTGCAGCAGGACCAGCATAGGGCCGGGACAAACAGCCCCCCACCATTGCCAAGGCCATCACAGGCAGAGCGTGACTCGGAGGTGGAACAACCTGAGCCTGCCCCAGTAGGCAGAAGGAGGCATGCCCAGTATGCCCTGGCCTTGGCAAAGAGGCAACGCATAGCACATACACTGGCTCAGTAGGAACCCTGGGAATGATACCCCCCTCTCTGACTCACTCATATAGTAACAGGGATGCTAACATGACACAACCTGCTCTCAAACATGTACAGGGAGTGTAGTATGTGCATCCGACAGAGGCAGCCCTGCAGCACCACCTGAGGCATGATTGCCATGTGTTAAGCAATGTAACACCATCTAGTATATGCAAACATGAAGAACCTGCCTAACATCTCACCCTCACCAAGCATGATGCCATACTATGAAGACAACAAGATCAAGTACAGTAATTGGCTGAGGTATTGCTGTTAGCAAGGGGGAACAAATGGCTGACAGCCTGGGCTGACATGCTGAGCAAGACATGATGCCCCACCTGCTAGGGATGGCACGCACCCAGCACACCTGGCTGTGTGGATACTGGCAAAGGCTGTTGTCACCCCCACTGTGCCTTGAATAGGTAAGGCTGGAAACACAAACCCACCACCATAGGTAGCACAAGGGATAACAACCTGGACGTAATGCTACCCAATGCCAGAAGTCTAACCTGCAAGGTGCATGCAGACCAAACCCACCACAGCATGGAGAATGGTAATATCTGTTCTGTAACAGAAACCTGGGTCAAGGCCCAGAAGAGCACCCTAATACTACCAGGTTATGCCTAATACCATGCTCTACAGCTCCAAAACATGGAACACACTACAATAGGAGTGTGGCTATCAGTAATTGTCAAGGATAACCACACCCCCAGGTTGGTACCACAGCAAGAATCAGCATGGACTATCCGCGTGCAAGTAACAGTGGCTCAAACTGCGTCCCTGTTTGCAGCCTGCTACAGACCACACTCACAAACCCAGGAACCCCAGTCAGCCTTCCTGAAGACACTGCAGAGTATGAATGTCTCAACAAATACCAAACAAGGCACACAGAAAGTATGACATAGGTGGCAATCCATTATGTATGGAAGAAGTAATCAGGGACCTAGGGACACAAGTGGACGGTAACCTGTCATGTGGCACTCACATTGCCAAGGTGGCCAGGAAGACCTGCTATATTGCCCACCTTAATATGAAAGGATGCACATGTAGATCAAGAGAGGTCACTGTGCCCCCATACTCTCATAGGGTCTTAGGTTCATAGAGTAGTACTAAGCTAACTGCCCTTGTGAGCCATTTTAAGCCTAGTCAATTATCCCTTTTGAGACTCAAACCCTGTACCTTATGTTTGTAAGGAAAACACCTTAACCATTAGGCCACCCTCCCAACCCCTTATCAGTCCCATACATGACAACAATGCCCCAGTTTGGATGTACCTTACCTTACACCTGCAGCAGTTAGAAAGACCCCAAATGTACCTCACCAACAGGATAAAGGGTCCAAACATTTGACATCTGCAGCCTGGCTGAAGAAACCACAACCCAATTCACAAGCATACTGCCCAGTCAGAGGCGATGTATGCCTGATGTACAAGGCCATGTCCAAACCAGAATGAATGGACATGCTCCACTGCAGAAACCCCAAATCCAGCAGAGACACCACAGTGAGAAATCTGAACCTCCACACATAGATAAATAGGATGTGCTGGAGGGACAGATCCATAACCCAGAGGCTCCTTAAACTCTGGAACAGAATCCCAGTCCATGATAGGCTGAGCTCCACACTCATACTCAACAAGAGAAATCTGGTGAAGTGCATGGGAGATAGTAGGTGTACACTGGGGGCCATCCCTGTGTCACATCTAGTAAAGTAAACCCTACATGGGTATAATATGCACATTGCAAGGGGTGTCGAAACTCACACACAGTCTGTCCATACTCAAACAAGGCCAGGGCAGATAGCCTATTATGAACCCATGAACCTATGACGATACAAATTGTGCAGGACACAAAGGATTATCACACAGCTGTCCTACCTGATGGTAGGAACCATGGCGATAATCCACAGATATGCTCTACAGTACTCTAATATCACAAACAATACACCAAACCCACACATTGCCAACATCCTACCTAACAGATTCTTTGCAAACTCCCCACCAGCACCTAACTGACAAATATCTATCCCAGCAGAGTACTGGCCCCCTGACATTGCAGATGCTGAGGTAACGGCCAGCATCTACAAAGCACACCACACAGATTCAATGGTACCAGATGGTGTCCTGGGTTGTGTCCAACAAGTACTGTAAGAAGAATGGAACACCAAATAGCACTACTGCACACTATCAGTCTTACCACAGGATATGTACCCAAAGAGCAGTGTACAGCAACAGTGGTCACTCACCACAAACATGGTGCCTGAATGGATACTGCAAACTATCACCCCTCAACCCTGACTATCTAGGTTGGCAAAGTAATGGAGAGGATAATCATGGATCCCAGGAATAACGAGATTGGGTACCTACAGACATTGAACCCTACCCAGTGTGGCTGTCATAGGGCAGATCCTGCCCCTTACACATGTCTGACTCATGTGAAATGCACACCAAGGCCGTTGATGTGGGGAATGTGGATCACACAGCCTATCTGGACCTTGCTAAACCCTTCCATACAATACCCTAGTTGTTCAGTACAGATAAGCTCACCAGCCTAACTATAAACACCTATCCAAGTAGATGGGTTGCAAACCAGCTCAAGGACAGAACTGACCTGGTCAGACATGCTGCAGCCATGGCAGACTGCAAACCAGGTACAACTGGCATCCCACAAGGCATGGTCCTGGGACCTCTCTTGTATGCTATATATGTCACATAGGTACAGGCCAACATGGAAGGACTCTGTCTGAACAGGTTCGCAGAGGACTACAAACTGCCCACCATATCGGACCCTCCAGCTGACACAAGCAACCTACAAAAGGCACACATAGAAACAGACAAGTGGTGCCACAGCCATGTCAACAAGCTAAATGCAGAATAGTGTATAGTCATCCCCTGTGGAAACACAGTACATTGCCAGAAATTACCACATAGGTGTTAACCCAGTAAGTACATCAGGGGCAATAAGAGACCTGGGGACACAAGGTGATAGATATCCTGCATGTGACAACCATGTGTCTGTAGTGGTTACAGAAACATACCATATACCCACCTAATCATGAAGGTAAGCACAGCTAGGTCAGGGTAGGTCAATGTGCCTCTCCAGTCATCCATCAGCAGCCTCACAATTGTGTACAATGGCCCTTCAGGGATGTACCTTGGTAGACACCTGCATCAACTGGGAAGACCCCGCAAATACCCCACCAGGAGGATCGCAGAGCTGTAACAGATGCCATGTGTCGCCTGATTAAACAAACTGCAGCTCCACACAGTGCCATACCGCCTGGCTGGAGGTGAACTGTGCCTGATGTATAAAGCCATGACCAAGCTGGTATCAATGGACATTTGGCACCATGTAAAATCTGAATGCTGGTGACCTATGCAGCTGACAGGCCTGAACCCCAGCCCAGACATAAACAGGATATGCTGTACAGATTGGTCCATAACCCAGAAGCTCACTCCACTCATGACTAAACTCCCAGTACAGGTTATCCAGGGAGTCCCTCATTGACTGTCATCCAGAGGAATCATGATGACTGGAAGGGAGATGGTACATGTACCCTGGACATCACCTGTATGTCACGGGTAGACAGAGGCACAGCACACTAACCTTGACATATGTCATGTCAAACACCAGTAAATGTGTGTTGAAGGACAAACACTCTCTGATTAGCATTACAAATGGACTAGGGCACATGGCCATTGTTTGTCACTGTCCACACAAGTTGTGGAATACATTAACAATGTCGGACAATCATGTACTATGCTGTCCATATCTGAACAAAATGCAACATGGTCATATCTGCACAACTAGCCCTCAACCAGTCTGTTGTGCTCACTATAAATATTACAAGCAGTGATAGGACTGAAACCGATGATACTGTCCACCACAGTGAAAGTACTGCACCAGTACACTATACGACAATACAACTGTTTGGTCAGTAGGAAAGGATGTTGACAACTGTATGCAAACTATCTCATAGCAACCCTGCAGGCACAGCATAATGCCTGTTAGGTTCAGACACAAAGCAGTTGGGCAGTAAGAATACAACCTGATGTCCAACACTCAACTGTACATGTGAAATATAGATGACGTCCACACACAAACACAAATGTGGTGAGACCACAGATCCCAACATAAGGAAAGTTCACACTGGGCATGCTCGCACACTTAGATAAATGAGATGTGTCAGTCAAGAAGCCATAGAAACTGTGAACTGGGCATGCTCACACACTTAGGCCATGTCACAGTTCAGCAGTTGCACACACATATCTGGCATTTGTATGTGTTAACACAGGAACCTCCCACAATACAGAAATCTGCCCAGTGCACACAGTGAAATTACAACAGAGACATAAGTAAAGTACTGGATCCCACTCATATGCAAACATCTTACACAGTACACAAGTTGTTCATAGAGATAGGGAAAGCTATGGCAATAAAGACCCACAAACAGTATATGAGCAACAGATACTTGCATCTGACAGGTAAACATATGGCCGTAGAGTGCAATACTAGGCTGTTGTCCCTAGGAAATACAGAAGGCTATCCACAGTGTATTTGGCGTCTGCCTCCGCAGTACAGTAGGCCACTGTGTCTGTGCAAAGTTAATGCATAGATATGCTCTCCCCTGTACTGATGGATAGTAACAGATGTACATACCTCTTCATACATAATGATGTCAGCACACTATACATATGTCAGGAGCACAAGTGATACCCAGTAATTTGAATAGTGCGCTCTGCTACTGTGTCTCTCACAAGTGTCATAACCTAGTTAGGTAGGGGTTTGAATCCTGCAAGTTCTCAGTGTGTGTGTGTGAATGTGTGTGGGGGAGTAGTGTGTGTGCAATTCCATGTGTAAGAGAAATGTCCCTTTTGGCAACTAGTACAACACATGCTGCATATTCCACTGTCTAAACACTGATGATGTCAGCACCCTATAAGTACAGCAGGAGGAAGCATGCCTCCCAGTAATGCAAATAACACATTCTGCTACTGCGTCTCTCACAAGTGACATAACATAGTTAGGTAGGGGTTTGTATCCTACAAACGCCATGTGTGTTTTTGTCACACAGTTTGTCCATGTGTGTGGGGTGTTGTTCCCAATATTGCACGACATACATTATATCAGTAATGTCAATGCACACATGATGTATGTGTGTGCCACCTACACATATGTACCTGTGAACTTCAATAGTTCACATGTCTGAAGCCTGCCTCATGTGAATACATGGAATATACATTAGACAACTGTATGACTGTGGTGTTCTGTGCAGGGGCTGCATGTGTTATGTGAATATACAGTGTGGGTTGTAGATGGTGTCATCCCACCAGCGAGGGATACATGACTGGTCTGGAGCATATAGTCCACATGTTGGTGATGAACAGGTGCAGCATGTTGTCACCTCTTGTGGGAGTGGTAACAAGTTGTTCCATAGCAATGCAGGGAATGAATGCTAAGAACCCTTCAGATAGGGTCTTGGAGCTAGAGTAATGCTCACACTCTATGTTTGGGTAGTCGCAGTCCACCCATATAATGATGTTTGTAGAGACCGTCATATTCCCAGTGTTGTCAGGAAGGCCAATTGGGTTTCCTGTGTATGGGAGGGTGGTGTGTGCCAGGCTATGAACCTGAAGGCAGTCTAACCCATTGTTAGTTGCACATGGATAGGCTCTGATGCTTTGTGCTGTGCCACCAACCTGGGGGTGTGTGTATCTGAGGTGCCTTTGGATACATCCCCCCTGTTCTGGTTTGGTGCCAATATACAACGGCCCATGGGTGACAGGTGCAAGCTGTCCCAAGCAAAGAAATGTGGCTTGTCCAGCATGTAATCCCACGCTGACAGGCATTGGATCCCCTTTGAATGTCACCGAAACATACAGTAATTGTAGAAACTGATCATCTTGTCTACATATTGTGGCAGCATTCTTGGTGAGGGTAAGATGCTACTCAAGGTCAGGGTCATACCAGCCTGTGCCACAAGCTCAGAGAGCCCCTCTATGTCCCCTAACATGTAGTCCAGGGAGGTGCGTCACAGGTCATACACATTGGCACAGACAATGACTGAGTCATATTTCTACATGCCTTGGAGTGACCTGTATGCTTGTGTTATGTGGTGGATCATAGTGCCCAACGGGCATCTCAGCATGACCTTCACCTTGTTCAGCCTGGTGAGCGGGACATCAGTGTACCTGACGATAGAGGTACCTCATACAACTGTAGCAGGTGTGTTGTCAAACCGTATGGCCTGTGACTGTTTGGCACACAGGCTTTGTGAGCTATGTGTTGCACGTGCTCTGCTCTGGCTTAACGTTTGCTTGTGTGTCTGCTTTGCAGGTGTCAGCTGCTCAGGCAGGATGCTATTCTGAGAGTCCAAGAATGTACCTGTGTGTTTCTGTGTTTGGATTGCGGTCGTGGCAGGTCTATGTGAGACTGGTACTGTATTCACTGTAGTATCCCACTCCACCTGACAGGTATGCCAGTACTGAGTTAAGAGAGCTTAGCCCCCAGTTTGGCTATGTGGTTGCATCTCTCACATGTGTTGTAAGTGTATGGGAAGGGGAGAGGGTTTTCTGTGTACATGAGGCAGCTGTAACATTGCCACATGACTCACAGATTCACCAACTGGACCAGAGAGTAGATTGACAGGTGACCTTTGCACATGCTACCATAGCATTGTGAATCCCATACTAAGTAATGACACATAGGGCCAATGGGGAACAACATACTCAAGGTGAGTATGTGAGGGTGTAGTGCTCCTGATTTGTTAGTGCTGGCATATATGAATGCTGTCTTGAGCAAATGCGAGGTAAGTCATATGCAATGTGTTACAGGCAACCTACATGCAAACAGGACAAACAGTGACATTCTGTCAAGTGAGACATGGACATCAGTACAGTAAGCAATACAGATGCCACTAGGGATCCACAGTGTCACTGTAAATCTGCACTGCAGGTGGAATCAGTGTTTCAGGAACATAACAAGCAAACATGCATACAAACAAAGCTACAGTCAGCAGGCCTGTATGTAGACTATGCTACATCAAACAAGGTGTACGACTTCCAGTAGGTAACAGTGCATATATGCAGGCACTATAATCCTGTACCCAGACATTCACAGGTCAGACGGGCTGGGTCCAGCCCCACCCCCCACAACTGTATAGACCATGTACCTTCGTAATGTTGAATAACTGGCCTGATACCCAAGTGCTCATACCTGTAATAATACACATTTCAAATAACAGACACTGAGCCCTCACTCAGCAGTTCCAGACTTAGTATGATGTATGCTACCTGTCCTGGCACCACAGTATCCTTGACAAGTATGGAGACTCTCCCTCCTGTCATAGTTAGTTCTGTGTTTTGGTGCTGTCATACATGGTATGAGGTGTGACCTTGTAGTGCTAGTGTGCTCTTGTGAGTCTTGAACCTGTTGTGTATTACTGCACAGATATCAACATCCTCAAACATCCTCATTGCAGAGTCGAGGGTGGACAGCATGCAACTCGCAGTTGACATGACCATCACTGAGTATCAATATGTACATTTTCGTATCCCCTGTGCTACCTATGTAGGTAGCCATCTCTTGACAGCCTCACCACCAGTACACAAAGATTTGCAGACAGTACACTATGGTAATTACTATGGGTGTACAAAACAATACAATGACATTCATACTGTAACTGCATCAGGCATGCTGGTATATACCCACAATGATATCATTACACTGTACTGTTACAACACTTCTATGTAGTCACCCTGTGCATCAGCACCATGTTAACCTGTTCCTGCACCGATGTTACAGATTGCAGGAGGTGGCACAGTTTCATCATATGCACAGGGTATGTACTTGGTATGCCTGAGTCTGCCACTGATACAACCAATTGACATGTCTGTGTGTGTGTGTTGGTGAGGGACAGCAGTACAAGATGGAGCAATGTTGATGCAGTGTGTGCGTGTATGCGGTAGCCCTAGGTGTTATCAATTTGCATGTGTGTATGCATGCACACAGTCCCACCTCATGGCTGCCATATACAGGTGTGTGTGGACAGCCACAGATTGCCAGGTCATACAGATCACTGTCTGAGGCCACGGACACGGTACCTGTGCCTGGCAGGGGTGCTACGGACCATATCGGGTACTAAGCCAGACTGGGTACTGTCATCAGAAGCAGGTGGTTGGTGATTGGAGACAGGTCCCTGTTAGGACTGCCAGAGCCACGTGCACATGGTCTCCTGGGGCGGTCTGATGACAGCACAGACCCAGCATTGCTGGGGCTGCTGCTGGCACTATGTGAATGGCCGTGAGCCTGTTGTCATCCGCAACGGCTGCCAGCTGCTGCTGTTGCTGGCATACGGCCACGTCGAAGCCTCAACCGTCCACCATTGCCCTGGCTCATGGACATGTAATTGTGGAACAGATCTAATGTGTCCCCCCAATGTCTGTCAATGACCTCGGTGAAGTTACGGATGGCAACCGCAACATCACGCATACTGTCACTCATAGCTGTGCGACATGCTCTCAGCTCCCTCAGACCCTGTCTGGCATACCATTCCATATGTGACTGTGCCTGCATTACAGCCCGAAACATAGCTGAGGTTGAAAGACCTCTGTGGGCACGTCTGACAGGGGCGGTACACCCACGGATGCTCCCACGAGAACCCCTGGACGTCTGCCTGTGTGGTACCATGTCAGAACCCTGGCCATGGCTACTGTGTGGGGATGTATGTGCCACCAATACCACATTACCCTGGTCAATGCCCACTGTATTCTGTCCATCACCTAGGGACTTTGGTGAGAAAGGATGTATTGGCAGGATGACTGTGCGCATTGATGGGGTCGACAGCTGTGTACTGTCAATTGGCTGACCAATGACGGACCCTGGCACACCTACCTGTGCCATTACACAGGTATCATCATTATCACTATCCACAGCAGCTGTTTCAGGTTCCCTGCTGCACAACACCAGAGCAGCACCAGAACCTGTAAGAGTAAGACAGGAAACACAGTTTACAATGTGTACACAATGTCACCACTGATACACACATGCACACATGCACACATGGGCACATGGGCACATGCACACATGCACACATGCACACATGGGCACATGGGCACATGCACACATGCACACATGGGCACATGCACACATGCACACATGCACACATGGGCACATGCACACATGCACACATGCACACATGGGCACATTCACGCATGCACACATGCGCACATGCACACATGCGCACATGCACACATGCACACATGGGCACATGCACACATGCACACATGGGCACATGCACACATGGGCACATGCACCCATGCACACATGGGCACATGCACACATGGGTACATGCACACATGCACACATGAACACACCTCAGTATATGAGATATCAACACACAGACACAAACACACCTGCAATCAAACACATAGCACTACTGCTTCAGCCTATTATTACTGTTAGTATCAAGAGTATTGAAGGTAATGGTATTACACACTCACCAGCATGGATAGGCTGCCTTGCTGTTACACCAGAGGTGCCTGCAGAAATGAGACATTTATTGTCAGTGGGCACAACTGTGCCATTGATACTATGGGTATGATACAGTTCAGTAGTGCAACAGTTAGCTTCCACAGGTGTACTGCTGATATTGAGAATATCACTCTTGCACAATAATTACCAAGATTACAGCTACAAAACGAGGACACACCTCACACATGCATAACCTAACAGTGTACAGAATGGTCAACTATACACATGGCATGTTACCTGCACGCTCCGTGTCCTGCTGCTGGGTGGCTCCAGCCTCCATCATTACACATGTATGCTGCTGCTGTTGCTGTTGGGCTGGAGCCACAACACTTAGTAGTAGTCCCTCCAGTCTGGTGAGGGGGGGATGTCTAGCCACCCCACCACCTGTGGCAAGCTGCTGCCTGTGGATATCTGACGCACACTGACGGACATTTCTAATTAAATCACTGCAGTGATGGCGTACCTGCTCATATGTCCGGTTATGTGTGCCTATGTCATTTACCCGACGGACCAGGTCTTGCCACAGTGCAGCCCTCCTGCTGGTTCTGGCTGGTGCGGGAAAAGAGTATTGCTAAATCCCGCACCAGGCTCTGGTGTATCTCTTCCTCCTCCGCAGCAGAGTACACAGGGTTTCGCTGGTGAACCATAGCCCTGAAAAGGAGAAGGAAAATATGTCAGCAATATCTGTCAGCAAACTATGGCACACATAATACACATAATACTCGACTGTAGTGATATAACTTAACCACCATATATAGCATCTGCCGTCTATTGGGGGATACACATGTAAATGACCAGATTTCAGTGCTCATCCGACAACTGTGCAACAGTACCTGGCACAGTCCATATGACAGACTAGTATACTGCAGCAGTCAGCACACTGGTTCAGGTCCAATGCACAACCTCACACTGGGGGTTTGTATCAAAGTACTGTATGGGGAACATTATCAACCCATGCACTGCATGCAATGCATGTTACATATTTCACTGGTAATGCACACTACTCTTACTTGCCATAACTCTACCTACACCACAGTGACATACAGGGTAACACAGCACAACATATGGCAATGTAGTATGTGTTGATCGCAATACCTCACACATCTGTCTCTGGCTTCACACCAAGGACACACACTACCATGACAGAAAGACAGTCATGGTGAGCAATCACACCAGTACATAACATGCACCCAGTCACTGGCACACTCATTCCACCTCACATATTTGGTTTACAATGTGTTCATGGGTGTGCATTGTGTCTTAGGTAGGTAGTATGCTTTTGGCCCTGGGCCTACAGCAGCATACTGTTATGCTACCCTGCCCCTTGTGACACATGTGTTATGATCGTACCTGCTCCTTACAAACAGTTACACAGGGTGACTCATATGGCATATTACCTATCTGCATAACATTCAGCAGGGGTATGTCTGAAATATACTCATGGGGAGCCTTGCTTCTTAATTCTGTGTGGTTTACTCCAGGGTATGTCGTATCTGTGGGTAGGGACCTGTACCTCCACCATGTGCTCTATACTGCAGTGACAAGGACGACAGACATAGGTAATTTGTGTTGTGGATGTTGGAGGTGTTACCATGGTTGTTAGACAACTGTCATGGGTGTGACCGAACTATGTATATCCAGCAGTGGTAACCTCTATGTAGGTAGTCTGT
>NC_056744.1:1103780382-1103847882 GCF_019279795.1 Protopterus annectens | reverse complement strand
TGTAGAGGGCAGATCCTGCCTTTTGAACCTGGTTGACTTTTTCAAATCAGTCACTAGAGCCTCTGATGAGGGCACAGCAGTCCATACAGCCTACCTGGACTTGGCTAAAGCTTTCGACACAATACCCCACTCTGGCATCATAGACATGCTCAACAGCTTAAATGTAAATCCATATGTCACAAGATGGGTTGCAAACCGGCTAACGGATAGAAACCCTAAAGTCAAAATCACTGGTGCCATGTCAGACTCAGAGCCAGTCGCAAGTGGTGTCCCACAGTGCTCTTTCCTGGGAACCCTCATGTTCAGCATTTATTTCTCAGATGTGGAAGCAAACATGGGAGGGTAGTGGCTGACAATGTTCAAAGATGACTGAATACTAGGTGCCATAGTCGATACACCAGCTGACACATACATCCTACAGAAAGGCCTCACTGAAACCGACAACTGGTGCCAGAGTCATGGCCTTAAACTGCATGCCAAATAATGTATAGTCATACCCTTTCGGAAAGACAAGGTACCCACATATTATCATATAGACAATAACCCACTGAGTACAGACAAAGTAATCAGAGACCTGGGGACACAAATCGATACTGACTTCTCATTTGACACCCACATTGCCAAAGTGGTTGGATAGACTTCCTACCTTGCCCACCTTATAATGAAGGGATTCACATCCAGATCAAAAGAGGTCATTGTACCCCTATACTCCTCTCTTATTAGGCCCATGACTGTGTACTATGCCCCATTTGGTATGTACCTCACCTGGCACTTGCAACAGCTAGGGGGACCCCTTAAGTACCTCACCAGGAGGATCAAGGGTCTCCAACAAATGTCATATGCTGCCAGACTAAAGAAACTCCTGCTCTATTCCATAGCATACCGCCTACTTAGAGGTGATCTGTGCCTGACATACAAGGCCATGTCCAATCAGGAATTGATGGACATGTTCCACCTCATAAAATCCAAATCCATCAGAACCACAACAGCTACAGATTTAAACCTCAGCACAAATATGAATAGGACATGTTGTAGGGACAGATCCATAACTCAAAGGCTTCCCATACTGTGGAACAGGATCCCAGTTCATGTTAGGCAGAGACCCTCACTGACTCTCTTCATGTGAATTCTTGACGAGAGGATGGGAGATCATAGGTTTACACCAGGGGTAATCTCTGTGTCACTACTAGACAGAGGGACAGTAAACTAATGCTATTATGTACAGGGGTTTTCACTTTGTCACTACTATACAGAGGCGCAATTTTCTAAATCTATTCTATACACTGTCTGCAGATAGCCTAGTACTAAACTATGACACTGTGAAACTATATATGTCTATGTATTTCTACATCCCTCTCTATCTATGTATACACATATGCATATTATATATATATATATATATATATATATATATATATATATATATATATATATATATATATATATATACTCCTTTTTAGTTCCACATATGTATACACACAGTAACGTACTGAAGAACATCCATTACTGTACAACCTACTTGTACATTGCACTACAACCTACATTGCTATGTGCACATAGCTACCTTCACATACATATGTATGTAGAGCCTTCAGTGACAGTTGCAGTATGTCCCCGGCCCTATGCACATCTTCATATGCATAGATACAGACCAATAACACATCTGGAGGGTTCACAGTATGTAGACTATTATACTTGTACTTTACATTACCTGTGTTTGTTGCACCTGTTTGCATAGGCTTGCAGTTACTTTGCCTGCTGTCAACCTCTTTGTTTTGTTGTTACTGTTTTTTTATTTTTTTTATTTCTTTCTCTTTCTCTTTCTCTTTCTCTCTCACTCTCTCTCTCTCTCTCTCTCTCTACCTCCAGAGGGTGTAATGAAAGTATTGCATGTGTGGACTGGGAGTACAGGATGCTTTTGTAGGTATCTGCACATGTCCATGTGATGGCCTCTGCACCAATTGTTAGCCAGCATTTACTAACTGCATGCAGCCTGTTGTGTAGTGATTGCAGTTCTCACTGTGATTTCAGGACAGTGCTATAAAAGGGTCTGTTAGGGAGGCGTAGCTCTTTCAGATTATCAGGGTGGGGACCATGCTGGTTTGCTGTGTACACTGTTCTGTGAGAGTAAGGGTTGGTATGTCTCTCATATTTCAGGCTGTGTTGTAGACACTGCAATGCATGTTGTTCTGTAAGCTGAGTATTCCTTCCTCCAGTGCCCTCTTCTCCGTGTGTATGTAAACTGATACCTACAACTAATAATACTGTGTATATGGGTGTGTGTGCTTTCCTGTGGGGATTGTGGTGTAACTGGTATATAGCAGTGGCTCTTGCAATCTGTTGCTATGGCTTCAATATTTGGACTTTACATTCACTCCTTGTATGCCTGCTAGGTGTCTTTCCTGTAATGTGTTGCTATGGCTTTCCTATTTTCCATTTACATTCACAGCTTGTAATGCTTGCTAAATCTGTTTGGGCAGCAATTCCCTATGTGTTTGTTGTGGTAGGTGTTACTGCATGCAGTGTGGTCTGGCCATGGTGTGGGCCTTGACACTTAGAAGGGTATTTGATCATGCTGCTGAGCAGGCCTCAGATACTCTCAGGTGCATCTTTTATCAGCCTCATGGAATGGTACATATCAGTGGGATACTCCAATGAAATATTCTGATATTCTGCAGTTGTGACTGTGGGTTATTTCGAGCATATGTATTACTACACCATTTGTGACGTGCAAGTGGTGCATACGTTCAGTAATTCATAGTTACCATTGCATGTGTAGTTACACCTTTCTGCCTACTGTTAGTACATTTCACAGGGTGTCAGTGGGGCACAGTTGACATTTGTTTTCACATCAGGGACATCCCTGTAACTCAGTCACAGTTGGTATGTCTGGGCTCTTAACTATTCAACTATGGCAGTGTTTATCCTGCTCTGAGTATGTGTGTGGCTTGCCAGATGCTACTGTGACATTATTACCTACTAGCTACCAACTAGCGTGGCTGTTTCTCATCACACAATACAATTTTACAAATCCACTAGATTTGACAGTAAATATACATGCCATGCTTTGTGTACTAGACTTGCTATATTCCCTTTACATTAATTCCTACTATTTTATGATATATTTCTTTCAGCACAATGTTCTTGTATAGCAGTCATGGATTAGTGCTAAGTCATGCAGACTAGTGTTTCCAAGGTCCTGGGTTCGAGACTGGCGGAGGCATTTTATTTTGCTGCTGAGAAAACTACAGGCCTTGTCATTCAGAGTGACTAAGGCACTTTTAAGCAGTTGTAAGTGGGTTAGCGCTGGTTTGCACGGAGGTCACGCATGCGCACTGCCGCTAGCCACAAGACATATGCTTAGCTAAGCGCACAAGAGCACTCCGCTTACTACTGCTTAAAAGTGCTTACTCACAAGACACCGTGCTATTTTCTTTTAAAGAAAAGAAAATGGGGAAATAGGAAAGTGGTGAAAAAGGGGGCACAAAGAGGGTAGGACAGTAGGAAAACAAGCTCGGGTTTTGCAGGAGGGATGTAGGAAAGGCCCATAGCTGCCCATTTCTTCGTCAGCAACAGCTGTGCATATGTTTGTAATTTGGTGTGAAATTTGAAACCTTCCATCCCTGAGAGAGGTGTGAGGACAACAATAATATTTGTTGTACAGCCAATTGTAATTGCCAGTTTACATGTCCAGCAGACATGTGTGCAAAATGGGCAGCTATGTATGGGGCGTAATTTTTTTGTGGGTACAGAGTGCCCTTTTTTTTTTTTTTTTTCAGGTGAGAGTGGTATGTCAGGTACAGGAAGTCAGTATAGCTGGGGAGGTAGGTAGGGGAGGTTAACAGACAAAACAAACAAGACGCATACAGGGGTGGTGTATGACACATGTGGGGGGGTTACACAATTGACGGGGACGGATGCTTGGATATCTCGAGCCCATGAGCCCACAGATGGCAACAGTGGAACTGAGATCCCCACCCATGGGCAGTTGCCACTGTGCCTTCACTGCCTAGGACGGGGCTGTGCTGGCAGCTGTGTAGGATGGGCAGCAGGCACACCCATGAGTTGTGCCACCTGTGCCTCAAGCTGGCGTAGGGGCCCAAGCACAGCGTGCCTGATCTCCCTACGCACCACAGTCTGGACACTACGGAGGGTGAGTGGATGTTCTCCTCCGGCCACGCTTCTACCCGCAGGTGGCACAGGGCCACCGGAGGAGGGTCCGGCCTGGGCACTACTGCCAGGTGTACTCGCCAGCTGAGGTGGGAGAGGTGGGTCCACTGGTACCCGCCTTTCCTGTCGTCCTATGTTTTACATTATTTAGTGACAGTTTGGGTTAGTAACGTACAATACCATTCACAATTAGTTGTAACAGCATGCATTAGTATTCCCATTAACCAAACACCCATAAATTCAAGCCGTTGAACAGCAAGCATAACACATGCATAATTTGAACAACAATACACAATCCAACAACATGCAGGGTTGAGTGATGGCAACAGGCCATCAGATTTGGATGTATGAACAGGGCACATGCATCAACGTACATGCAAATATGTATGAACCAACAGGACAATTATCCAGGGGAGTTAATTGTGAATACACATAGCCATTTCACGTGGAATGGATTATTTGTGGTTATAGGGTAGGGTGAAGAAATATTTCATTAACAACTTCAAATACCTATACATATGCTGTACATTTCTACTAGCTGCCGATATATACACACTACAGGTCTGACTACAGTTTCCTATCTGTAAACGTATGCATGTTGGTGATAGGAATGTTACTGCTACATCAATATACATTTCATTTTTATTCATACACATTCATATCTGGCTCTGTTCAGCTACAGCATCCTGCTACATTTGCTTTATATGGCTCTAGACAACTGTGGATGTTTGGTATTTCATACAACCATACTATCTGCATATTCAAACTAAGAGCAACATATCCAGATTTTGGGACACACATTCCAGCTTCAGTACTTTATTCCACACATTTCGCTGTTTGGTGGTGCCTGCCACATTCATTTCATTCTGTACTGACTGCAGTATACTTTATTCAGGAGTTATTACAACTTTATTGGTGGATTCATACCTCTTTCTCACACTCTCACTTGTTTTATTTTTACAATTCAGGATGGTACTTAATTCTAGGCTTTATTGACATGTTTTACTTGGTTATAACAATCATTTCCAACAGTCACACTTGTGTCATGTTTCAGAACTTAAACAGGGATATATTTCACACATGTGTTTTACTCAGCTTGTGTAGCTGTAATTTTCAGCCTGCTGCAGGTTATGTACTATTATATTACAGGTAGAACATCTTTATTTCAGACTTGTTTCATTTTTATTTTTGGATTACAGGCTGCATCACACTTATGTAATCACACAGTACTAGTAGAATCTCTCTTACACTGTTTACTTGCACTTTATATTAATAGGTGACTACACTGCACTCTTTTGCAAGCTGTCATATTTTTTAACAGTTACAGGGAGAGAATTACTAATCTGCCTGGTGGCGCAACCGCACAAGCCTATCGACATAGGCTTGACGATTTGCAGAACGGACACCTGCAGCTGCAGTATAAATGAAGTAATATTGGAATACACACCTCCATAATATCAGCTAGGTTAACTTTCTACATAAATAATTACATGTAACTTACTCAGTAGTGGGGTGTTGGGCATTTGCTGGGCCTCCTGGATCCAACGGTTCAGTTGGTCCTGCTTCCATTGCTTCAGGTCCGCATGGTGGTGACGGACCTGTTCACCAGTCCTTGTATTCCTGTGGCACTGGTGAGATCATGTGCCAACTGGTCCCATGCCTCAGCCTTGTATGCTCCCCACAGGACCTGGCCCTGCATGTGTTGGGCCTCATGATCATGGACGAGGAGCCAAACCATATATTTGGACTCCTCAATGCCCCACCTCTGTGCTTGGAAGCAACTACCCTCTCCTACACCTGCCATCCTGACTGCAAATCAGTTCCACAATCAGTTATGCTGTGCATTCCCGCCTATGGGGCTTATATATGCCATTTTTCCCGCACTTATCTGTGATTGGCCATTTTGGAAATGTATCAGCTTCACAAAACCTGCTTTGTCATGCTTCTCTTTCCATTCATTCCTATATATATGCTATTACTGCATTTCTAAGAGCAACTGTCATGGCTTAGTGCTTCAGTACTTTGACTATGGTGCATGGTATCCTGAGTTTGAGCCTGGCCATTGCTTTTTATATTTTATGACTTCTACACAGGCTAGAAGGTGTGTCTGTGTAAAGGCAGTTTTGATACAGCTTGCTCAACGTTGCCTGTCAGTTAGCTTGTTGGCGCAGTGTGCAGCTCTGCGCAAATGGGTCATGCTAGCTTTCATGCCGTTTGGCTGTCAGCACGCATATTACACTCAGCTCAGCTATGGGCACACAGTTTCAGCGTGTTAGAACTCTGCTCAACCCCGGGCACTCATTTTACACCTGTTAAACCACTGCTCACCTACGGGCAGATATACTCAGCTGGCTAGAGTGTAGCTCAGCTATGGGCACTTCTGACATTTTTTTTTCACACATTTCTTCATAATACATGGCCCATTTCATTACATTTTACATAAAAATAATTTTATACATGTACATATATGTCAGGGAATTGTTTCATGCTTATTTCACTAGGAATAAAAATTGATGTTGTGGGGGCTCGAACCATGACTGTCTCCTCTGCAGCTGATATCTCTACCACTACGCTATTGCTTCTTGGCTTACTTTGCATATTTAGATCTTATATGCTTTTCCACTGACTGCTAACTGTGGCTTAGCAACAGGCACGCCCGCGCAAACGAGCGCACTCACGGGCAAACATCTTTAAAAGTTATAAAAAAAATATAACATGTTCATTTTTACATTTTATGTTAATTGTCTGTGGGGGCATGTGTTGTGTTGTGTTTATTGACATTTACACGGACTCTGTCGTGGGGGTTTACTTTCGGGACTGTTACTCTTCTGGGGGCGTGTCCGTTTGCAGGGCTCGCCCTACAAACACGCCCCCTACTGTCTTACACAGACTGTGTTAGCCTTGGGTGTGAGTCTGCATGCCCTCATGAATATGCATGGCATGCTGACATCACACCGTTTAACTGCAGCCTCCGTGTAAGCCTTGTAACTCTTACACGGAGGCTTTGTGAATCCTGCCCTTTGTGTTTCTGAAGAAGTTATTCTGATGAATAGTGCAATTAAAGTGTTTTATGCTAAAAACTTTTCTGGTGCCTCTTGGTGTTTTTTGTTTTTGGTTCTGGTTCATTTACACCATAGCCTTTTTGCTGCTGTTTTGGTTTATTTTTATGATGTTGTGTATGTGTTTTTGTTTCTGTGTTGCTGTATTTTTCCGTTCATCTGTGCATTGTGTATGGTCTAAACAACAAGTTACTTTTGACTTTTTTTCACTTTTGAGAATACATAAAAAAGACATTTAAAGAAAATAACATAGAAAGAAAATGAATGTGGAAAGTTAAAAAAATTAACAAAACAGGATAATATGAATATAGAGAAATAAATAACAGTGGAAGATAAAAATTAACAAAAAAAGGATAATAAAGATTTAGAGAAATAAATAACACTGGAAGAAATTAATAATGTGTTAAAATAGCAAATGTGGAATCAGCAACAGGATTGAATGGGATAGAATATTATATGTATAAGGACATGCTAGACTGGCAGAAGAAATACTTTGTGGAAGTATAAAATGAGCAGTTAGATGAAGGATTTGTACAAGAAGAAATATGTGCTGGCACTATAAAATTTATATGGAAAAATGAGGAGAAACTGGATATAAGAAATTGGAGATGGATAGTTTTAAATAACTCAGATTATAACATTTTATGAAGATAATATAAAGGAGATTATAGAATAAATTAAATAAAATATTTGAAAAAATATTTGGTGAAAAAGGAAAAGGAAGTCAAGAGTTAATAGTGATAATAAGAGAAATAGTAGATGATATAATATGTAGGAAAATAGAAGTTAAAATCATGGCTGGTGATTTCAGTAAGGCATTTGACAGGATACAACATGAAGCCTTATCTGACATAATGAAAGAATATAAGTGAAAAGATAGTAAAGGTATTTTTTTCAGGGTATGAAAAAAATAAAGTAAAAGTTGTAGTGACTGGTTGGTTAAGTCAATATATAGATAGAAAGAGTGGCATAAGACAGGGATGTCCATGGACTAGTATTTATTTGCATTGATTGTGAATGCAGTGGTTAGTAAGATCAATACATGATTAAAATGGCAGCATGTAGAACTATAGAAGGGGTTAAAGTACCAATTATGTTCTCCGATGTGGATGATATTGTTTTAATGACAAAAAATAAAGAATAGACAGAAGTAGCAACTAAGCAATTTAATCAACATTTGGAAGCTATAGGCATGAGTATAAATAGAGATAAAACTAAAGTTATAAAAAATAATAGTTACAATAGACAATGTTAAGTTTGGTATAGAAGTAATAGAAGTATTAGATATAAATTTTAGTAAGGAGACAGAATACAGCAATGGGAAGATATACAAAAAAATAAGGAATATGTGTTTATTTTGGAAAACATATAAGCTGTCATAGAGTAAGACATTCAAAGGGGGGTATTCCAGGTTGACTCTCTGTCACTGTTGTGATTCTGCCTTGCCCTTAACCAATTGAGCTGTTTATGTAACAGCTTAGGCCATGCCTATTATTTGGCTACTAGAAAACAACAAATTGTAAAGACTTCCCATCTTCTCTTTGTTGATGATTTAAAACTGTATTGTTCATCAGATGAGGAACTGAAAGCACTACTACAGGTTGTTAAAACTTTTTCAGGTGATATAAGAATGTCATTTGGTCTTGATAAATGTGCAAAAGTAACATTTAAAGCAGGAAAACTGCAGCACCAGGAAAACATCAGTCTGGGCAAGAATGTGATATAAAGGAACTTGAGCAAGAGGGACTATATAAATATTTGGGAATTGATGAAGTATCAATAAAACATGAACAAATGTGAATAAAACTTAGTAAGAAATACTTTAAAAGACTTAAATTAATCCTAAAAACAGCATCGACATCTAGGAATAAAATCCAAACCATAAACCAGTTTGCTCTTTCTGTCCTAATTTACAGTTTTGGAGTGAATGACTGGCCCCAAAACATGTTGGATAGATTAAACAGGAAAAAAAGAAGGATTCTTCTTGCTCACTAAATGATTTATAAAAAACAGTGTATACGCAGATTATATATTCCCCATTCCAATGTTGGGATAGCCCTCCTTGAAATTGATTACATGTGTAGATCTGCAATCAGAGGACACCACACATATCTGCTGACCTCACAAGACCTAAACATAGTGAACGTTTTGAAACATGAGGAGAACAAATCTAAGATGACTTCTCTGCTTAGTCTAGCAGAAGCATATCGGCATCAAGCAGGAATGGAAATCAAACCAGAAGTAGATAAAAATAAGGCAGCAACTGAATGTGCAAAAAAACAAAAGAAAGAATATATAAGGTGAAGGACCAGATGAGAAGGCAAGAAGTGTAGGAAATGCATAAATATAGTTGCAAGTATAGAAAACTGCTGGAAGAACCTCAAGTTAATCAGGAATGAATGCAGGAATGGTTAAGGAGAGTCAAATTCAAACCAAGAGATGAAAGGTTAATATTGGTGGCCCATGATAGTGTGCTATGTACATGCTGGTGAGAGAAACAGACAAATGTAGGTTTTGTAAAACCAAATTGGAAACAGTTGCACACCTTGTTGGTGGTTGTGATTTACTAATGGCAGAAAGACTGTATACTGAAAGGCATAATAATGTGGCATGACTGTTCCACTGTGGATTGTGCAAACATTATGATACTGAAGTGGCTGAAAAACACTGGTAACATGAGCCACAAAGCATCATAAAAAATGATGTAGTTTAGATCACATGGGATCACCCATTACCAATAGTTCAAAAGATAAATGCTAGAAAACCGGATATAGTGGTCCATGAAAAGAAGACAAAAGTATAATTTATCATTGAAACAGCCACACCCAGTGACTATAGTGTGTTGAATACAGAGAAACATAAAGTCATAAAATATGAGGATCTGCAGGCAGAAAAGAGAACAATGTGGAAGAAAGATACCCAGACAGTTCCAATAGTAGTAGGAGCAATGGTTCTTACAAAAAATAATCTACAATCATATTTAGTTATGTTACCAATCCATGCAACCCCATACAAATTGCAGAAGGAGTCATTACTGGGTACATTGCGAGTGCTGCAAAGAGCACTTTTGGCTGACATCAAAGATTGAAACAACACTTATTTCATGAACTTTAATTGTACTTTGACTTAGGAATGAGGCCCATTCCCATCATGGTATTAGAAATCCAAAAGACTTGGAGAAATTAAAAGGCTAAGAAAGTATATTTAATAAATTCGGTATTATTGGAAAAAATGCATATTTAGCAAATGTGTTTATGATCCCTGTAAAATATGAAAAGGAAGTAATATCAATTGCATTTTCATTTATATGTGGACCCAGATTAAATCCAATGAAAATAGGTGTATTATATGTAAAAGAAAAAGAAAGAGGATTGGGTTTTATAAATCCATTTGTTTATGTACCTTTATTTATTCTATATAAAGTGTTAACATGGCTAAAAGAGGACAATATATCATTAATAATTTTAATAATGAAAGAAAAATAGAAGAAGACATGGTGTTTGATGAGTAAATTTAAAAGAGAGAAAGAATGTGTACATGGGGAAACAAAAGTTTATCAAGAAAAAATTATGTTATGGAAAATAAAGATAAGTGACATAGAATATAATAGAAAAAAATGGTATTTAAACATAATGAATAAATATTACTACCATGTTTACCCATGGGAAAAGTTGGAGGGAGAAAAATTAAAAGCCATACATAATGACACTGGAGTGGGGTAAGAATTATGGAGAAGGTAGAGGTTTCCTGTAGAGATTATCAATAAAGAAATTGCCAGTGAAATTGAATATGACATAAATAATAGAAGAAAGAATATGCAGTTATTGTAGTGAAGCTGAAACAATAGGACATTTCTTAAGATATAAAAGGGTGAAAAAGTTATGGGAAAAATTATGTGAAAATTCCTGGAAGGTATTAAGCAAATGAAGGATATAAGTATGGATATGTTGTAATATGGTTATTATGGAAATAAGATAAGGGAATATGTATAGAATATAGATAGAAAGATGTTTCAAATAATATGGACTATATGGAATGAAAGACTGAATGAGTTACAATTTAATGGGAAATGGATATTGGCAGACATACTTAAAAATAAGATTTTGGTTTTGGAAAAAAGGGTAGGGGTCAGGAAAGGAATGAACATAAAGAAATTGAAATGTATGTATAAAGTTAAGGAAATGATAGAAAATGAATGTAAAGGATGTAAATAATTGTAAATAATATATAATATAAAATAGTGTAAATATTGTAGATATGGTATTTAATAAAGGCCCCTACTCTTTGGAGGACTCTTTGTGAGATGATCACTAAATGGGGACAGAGGGCAATTACCACTAATCACTGAATCTAAGATGGAGGCTGTGAGATGAGATGAGTTGGAGAAAGCAGAAGCTGTAATTCAGATGGAAAATATGCTTTGGAGGTGTACCAGGTGATCAGGATGGCTCTGTTTTACAAAAAAATGATGAAAGAAGCAGAACCAGATGAATCAGAGGCCATGTAGTGGAGCATGCCAATGGACAAAATATTTGGCAGTGAGAAAATGACAGAAAGACAGAAGGATTCTGTAAACAAATGTCTGGCCAGTAGAGTAACTAGATTTACAGGTGTGCTCTGTGTTGGGCTACAGGAAGTTGGAGTAGAGAGTAGTAAATAGAGCGAGAATGACAGCAGTGTTTCCAGACTGAAAATGCATGCAGCAGCCACAGCATGTTCCAGTGAAAGATTACAGAAAGAAAAAGATGTCCAGGTGTTGAGGAAACAGACTGGACCTGTAGAAAGCTGGAGGAAAAGGCCTGTTATGAGGGTGTAAACAAAGTATAAGCAACAAATAAACAGGCAGCATATTTTGTTATGCCCTTAGGATTTGTTGGCCTGATATTAGGGCTTTAGCACATTTAGAAACTGAAACTTTCTGTAAAATAACATTTGAGACATTTGTATTAGCAGAAAAAAAATTGTTAATGAATTTGAAAGAAGAAGCTACAGTTATAAAAATTTAAATGTGCAGTTCAAAAGAATTATTACAGTTTAGAACAAATGAGACAGAAGAAAATTAAACGTGTTTTTTTCTAAGCATGTGTCACAATATTCATGATATTAAAAAAGTTGTGGATGACAGAAAAGTATGGAATGAGGGGCAGCAAATGTGTGTAACTTTAAAAAAAGATAATACGTTGCAGCATGTGCCTAGTATGATAGTAATAAATGAGAAAAAAGGAGTGTTAAATACTGGTGGCATCCAAAAACATATTTTTTTTCTTTGGGGATGAATCAAATATAATCCAGGATTGTACAAAAATAAGAAATTTAAACCATATTGTATGAAATGTGGAAGTGAGGACCATTTCTGATTTGATTGCCCACTAAGTAATGAAAAAGGCAAATTGAGGAAAATGAGGTCGAAGAGTAAGTTTTTACACAAGAAAGGGTGGAAGAAAATGATGAAAGTTTGGGGTTGGGGGGGTGAGGAGCTACAAGGTAAAAACGGTTTACTATCACATATTTGATTGTCATTTAGACGATCAAATATGTGCAAAAATTATTTTCTTGCACTTGAGAGTTCAATCACTACAATGTCGAAGCTGACATGAGCGAACAGCTGCTATTGTCAGCTTCAACACTGCGGCGCAGATCGCACTATAGTGCGGATCGGGTAGTGCGATCTTGGAGTTTGCATATATAAGTAGGGGTGGTGTGAGTTGTGCAGCCTCCCACATGGGGGGTGCAGAAGGGCTTGCTCCCCTGCAAATGTTATTGTTAGTTGTGGGCAGATGTGAGCATTTAAGCAAAGTCGATATTCAACATTGCTGAAATGCTCCGTTCGATATTTCAGTTGCTCGGTGTTTTGATTTCTGACAATAGTTGTTGGAAATCATTGCGCTCGTCTAAATGACGTTCGCAAATATGATAGTAAACCAGTAAAAACACATAAAAAATGCACTCAGTGAAATCTACAAACTAATAGATGACAAAGAAACACATATAGACATGGAAAACAGGTTTGCAACATTAGAAACAGAAGAAGAAGATGATGGAGATATGAGGTCTGTGTACAAAAAAGGTGGAATTCTCTATTTGGAGAAAAGTGAGAAGAAGAAAAAGGAGGCTGGAAGAAGAACTATAAAAAATGCACAAAAGGGGAAAAGGTTAAGGTATAGAATCACTAAATGTGACTAGCATGAAAAGTGATAGAAGAATGATGGTTTTGAATGGTGTGAAAAATAATGCAGAGATGCAGAGATAATTTATGTACTAGATATAAGATATACAGATAAAAGGAGAAGGGAGGAATGTGAGATGATGTGGAAAAGAAAAGGGGTGTGTACTATAGGGACTAATACATCTCCATGTACTGCAGTATTATGAAAAAATGAAGAGATTAAAATATGAGATATAATGGTGGTGGTAGCAAGGGCAGCTTTATTGTGTGATGTAAGAAAGGGACAGGTTGTGTTTAAAATTGTAGTAGTAGTGTATGTATATACAAATGTAAAAAGAATGTTCGAGGAGCTTCAAAATTATATTTTTTTATTTTACATTTGTTGACCGGGCTAGTCTAACTGGATATATGTCCTTTTTCAGTAGAGGCCCGGGGAGAAAAGCTCCAGGTTATTATATATAGAACATACATAGTTCATAATAACAGGCTGTATATGGTTATGATAAGCTAAGAAACAATAAGCATGTGTAGCAATTATGAAAAAACAAAATAGTCAATTTTTTTTTTTTTTTGTTTTTTTTTTTTGTTTTTTTTGTAAAGTAAAATATTATGAAGGTGAAGAAATATAAAGGAAAGGATAAAGAGAGATAGCTGTGAAGTAAAGATAGGACAGATATCAAAGATAGAACAGGATGAGTAGAGGAGTCCATAGTTTTCTAACAGCTTTAAAAGTTGTTTTAAGAAGGAGTGGTGAGAGAAAAATACCTAAGAAGAGAGGAGAGAAAGTTAAGATGAGTGAGTGCTGTTCGCGGGGTAAGTTCCATGTCTTAATGTATAGTTGTGGAACTTAGGGAAACAAGCTATTGGGGAGTTGGGTAGAGAAGGGGAGAGGGAAGGTGAGATAGGAGATAGATGAGCAGGCTAGTCTGGGTTTCTACAGAGGTAGAGCCAATTATTATTGAGGTAGTTGGGTAGAGAAGGGGAGAGGAAAAGAGAGATAGGAGACAGATGAGCAGGCTAGTCTGGGTTTATACATGGGCAGAGCCATTTATTATTAAGGTACAGTTTGATATTACCATATATGATAGTAAATAATGTAATGGTAAGTTAAGCACAAGTAAATGGAGATAATATACTTATAAAAGGGGTTAATTAAAACAGAGCTTTATATTTTGTTGACAGATGACATGAAAGAAGTAAAAGATGGAATAAGAGAAGCAAGGTTTTCAGATCATATGGCTGTATGGGCAGTAATAGGAGACAATGAGAATATGATGAAAGAAGAAAAGGGGTTAAAAAGACTGACAACAAAAATGCAGAAATGCAATGTCTCAAAAAAGAAAGAGGGCAGCTCTGGGAAGATCATATGACAATGAAACCATTTTATGTCATATTGGCAGAGTGGTGGATGGTATATAAAGAAATGTTTCAAAATATATTTGAAATTAGGGAGTGAGCAATGGAAGAAGGAAATGATGACATATAAAAACAAAAAGAAACTTGTGAATGAATAGTGGAGAGAGGTGGAGAAAGTTTTGAAGAAGATGAAAAAAAGTATTTCCTTCCCATCTCCATGGGTGTTCCACAAGGCTCCATCCTGGGACCCCTGCTATCTAATATTTTTAATAACGATCGTTATACCTCTTGCAAAGAATCCTCACTCATTCAATATGCAGACGGCTCCACACTTATATCCATCTCTAACAATATCACTGAACTTCACTCCCTAACCCAGCAATCCCTACTTTCCACTGAACAATGGCTCTCCAGCAATCCTTAATCCCAAAAATACCAAACTCCTACTTTTTCTCGCTCTATCTCTCTCTCATCACAAAACTTCTTTTGTCATTACATCTTCAAACAATACAAGTATCCATCCTGATCCCCACACAAAACTCCTAGGGGTCATTATTGATGATGAACTAAAGTTTAACCTTCATATCCTACACTGTATAAAAAAAATCACATCAGAAATTAGGCATGTTATTTCGGAATAGAACATTTCTAACACCTGAATCTAGACTTACCCTAGGTCAAGCACTCCTCCTCCCCTCCCTCTTATATGCTGCCACAGTCCTTACCAATATACAGGCCACCACTCTAAACAAACTCAAACAAACCTACCACAAAATAGCCAGATTCATTACTAACTCCCCTTACAATACTCATCACTGCATTGCACTGAACTCTCTTCAATGGCTTGAGCTGCCTCACCTTCTATAACTTTATCAATTTCACACGCTACACTCTTTACTCTTTAAACCCTCCAACTGTCCATCTCTCTCTTCCCTGGTCTGTATCTACACCCCTTCTAGGTCCCTCCGAACTTCTAACCAACATTTACTGGAAATCTAACAACCTAAAAAATCCATAGGCAAACTACTTTATAAGCACTCTGTTGCCCTTGCCTGGAACAAACTTCCTCTCAATCTATGGTCCATTTTCCACACTTCTCACTTTAAAAATGAATTAAAACATATATTTCTTGGAGGTACAGGCCAACACGGAAGGACTGTGGCTGACCAAGTTCGCAGATGAATGCAAACTGGGCGCCATAATCGACTCTCCAGCTGACACAGGCATCCTCCAAAAGGGCCTCATAGAAACAGACAACTGGTGCCAGAGCCATGGCCTCAAGCTAAATGCCAAAAAGTGTATAGTCATCCCCTTTGGAAAAAACAAAGTGCACACAAATTACCACATAGGTGGTAATCCATTAAGTACAGAAGAATTAATTAGGGATCTGGGGACCCAAGTTGATAGCAATCTCTCATTTGATAACCACGTGGCCAAAGTGGTTAGAAAAACATTTTATATAGCCCACCTAATCATGAAGGGATTCACATCTAGATCAGAGAAGGTCATCGTGCCTCTTTACTCATCCCTCATCAGGCCCATAATTGAGTACAATGCCCCTTTTGGGATGTACCTTACCAGACACCTGCAGCAACTGGAAAGACCCCAAAAGTACCTCACCAAGAGGATCAAAGGGCTCAAACAGATGCCATATGCTGCCCGGTTAAAGAAACTCCAGCTCTACTCAGTGGCATACCGCCAGTTCAGAGGCGATCTGTGCCTGACGTATAAAGCCATGTCCAACTCGGAATTAATGGACATGCTGCACCTCAGAAAATCCAAATCCCATCGAGCTACGCTCGAGAGACTTGAACCTCAGCACTGAAATAAATAGGACATGCTGGAGGGACAGATTCATAACCCAGAGGCTCCCTTCACTCTGGAATAAAATCCCAGTCCAGGTTAGGCAGAGTCCATCATTTACTCTCTTCAAGAGGAATCTTGATGAGTGGATGGGAGATCGTAGGTTTACCCCGGGTATCACTTCTGTGTCACTGTTAGACAGAGGCACAGTATACTAACCTCGAAAAAGGGCATAGCAAAATAAATTTAAAATGGGTGGCGAAAGCCAAACACATTCTGGCTAGGCTTATAAATGCCCTAGGGCAGATAGCCTAGTATGAACCTATGAACCTTCTCAAGTCTGGAACCTGCCATTGTCATGACCCCACCTAGTCTTCTCCCTTTATAATTAGTACCCTTTCTTACTGTGCTCACAAAATGACCTGTAATGCATGTATATAATTTCATATACCTACCACATGATTATTGAACCATTTAATGGAAAACGATGCTACTCAACTTTTGTTTGTTTTACAATTAACTCTACGCATACTATACCAATATTTGTATACAATGTCTCTAAATCTAATTGCTGTTATGTACTTTTTGTGTATAATTGTACTATGCTTTACAAATGTACCACTGGAGCTTTTCTCCTCGGGTCTCCACTGAAAATGGGCCACAAGCCCAGCTGGACAAACCTGGTCAACAAATGTCAATAACTAAATAATAAATAAATAAATAAATTAGATAAATATAACAAACAATGGAAAGAATGATATTAGGACAAAAGCATTATTTGAAAGGGCAAGAATAAGAAGTTTCTCCATTCTTAGGTAAGAAATTAAAATATAATGAGAAGAAAATGAACGTAATAAAGGATGAAAAAGGACAGTTACGATATAAACAAGAGAAATGATGGATATAATTGAAAGGTAAGTACAGAATATGTACAAGAAAAACAACATAGCAGGAGATGTACAGAAAAAAAAGAAGATGAAAAAGGAGGTAGAGGAAGCAATGGAAAAAAGAATCAGGAGTAAATAAGATGCTATAAAGGAAGGAAAAGAAGAATCCACACCAGGTTTAGTTGGATCAAGGTATAGTTTTTATAAAGAAATGTCAGAAAAGTATGTTTTTCTGGAAATATTGAATAAATGGTTAGAGGAAGGTACACAAGAAGAAGGGATTTGTATGGGGATTATACAACTTATATGGAAAAGGGGGAAAGGAAGAAATAAAATAACTGGAGATGAACTATGTTGGGAAATACTGACTATAAAATATTTATGAAAATTATTTAGAAAGGAATGCTGGATATCATGGGAGAAGAACTGGATGAAGGAGTATATGAGGTTAAAATGATGAAATGTTAATGATGGTTAAATAAGTGGCTCTGCTCAACAGGGGCACAGGAAATTAACTTTTTTGGGTGGCGTAAGAAAGGGAACCTTGTTGGCTAGGCTTACTTAGGCCCTTGGGCCAATAGCCTAGTACCTACCTGTGAACCTATGAACCTATGAGTGTATAAATAAGGAGGAGAGGGAAGGAGAAAAAAAGTAACAGCATGAAATGCGGCTAAAGCATTTGATAGTATTGATCATGGGAAATGTTGAACATTTTAAAAGAATACAAGGTAGGAGAAAAAATAAGGACAGCCACGACAATTTATAAAGATTCTTGTGTTTCTTTGATGGTGAATGATGGGTTGGAAAAAGATAAGACAGGGAAGAGAGGTGAAGTAGAGTTGCCAATTGAGCTTATTGTGTTTGTGATGGTAATGAATGCATTTACACAAACATGAAGATCAAGATCAGAGGACTTTATGTAGGAAGTTAAGGAAGGGATAAAGTTGCCATTAATGGTAACCAATGCAGTTGATTCGGTTTTAATAACAAAAAACAAATATTGCATGAAAAAGATAATTTATAGAACAGTGTAAATTTGGGTACAGTAGGATATAGTTAAATAAGTCAAAAAAATAAAGGCTTTGGAGATGTGGTAAGAATAGCAGGAATTAATTTTCCCAGAAGTGAAATTGGTTTTCTAGGGGTTAAGTTTTGGAAGGAACAAGCTGTAACAAAACAATGGAGGAAAGTTCTAAAAAAATATGAAAGTTAACAGATTGATAGAGGGTGTTACGGTTATCCCTAAAAAAGGGTATATATGTTAAACACGTCTATAGGAAAGCTAATATATCTAGGTGATATGCTCATGCTTGCAAGCAGTATGGAAGCTAAATTGTTGAGTACCTCTTTTGTGGGGATCAAGGTTGAGTCTATTAAAAAAATAAAAAAAAGAACATTCTATCATGTAAAAGTAAAGGGGGGACTTGAATTTAATAAGTCCAGTTGTTTTCTTTTAGTGTAAAAAACTTGTTGTGGTTGTTAAAAATGTCTGAAAAAGACAAAACTAGGAAATTCTTTATTTGAAAGAATATAAAGGTACATGGATGGATGGAGGTTAGAAAAGATTTGCAAGAGAGGGAACATAAAAGTAAAATAAACACATGGAAACTGGTATAAATGAAATAGAGATGGAAAGGAAAGAATGGCATCAAAAATAATGAAATAAACTCTATGTTGATCCTTGGGAAAATGGGGGTGAATACAAGAAAGCAATAAGGAAAATGCAGGAAAGATTTGAATATTTTTTGAAGCCAGTGAATTTCTGTGGTGTTTATTATTATTGGACAAACTGCCAGTGAAAAGTAACATGAAATATAAAATGATAAAGCAAATAAGTGTGATAGATGAAGCACTGGAGATACATGGCAACATTAGTTTTGAATTGTAAGAAAAATGAAGGTTTTTAGACATTATCCAAAGATGTTTATGACTGGAAAGTATTTGAAACATTGATATGGACATGGTACACTACAGGAAAACAAGTTTGGCAAAGAAAAGAAATTGAAAAATGGGATAAAATGTATTAATTGCTATTTGGTGTTTATGAAAAATAAGATGTGAAGATTTATTATAAAACAAAAGAAAAGATGATGAGGAAGTAATACATGATATAAAGAAACGGTTATGGTGGAAAGGGTAGTGGATGAATTGAGTTTAACATATGTTTAGGAAAATGATCAAGGAAAGTGTTTTTTACAATGCATAACGTGATATGAAGTGTAAAAGTAGTGGACACATGGAGGTTCTGTTAGCAAAGAGGTAGGCTTGCATTGTATTTGAAGTAGTAATAATAAGCTGGAGAAAAAGTGATTTTGAAAGGTGAAAAGCTTGAAGAAAGTTTGAATGTAATAATTGCTGTATTAAAGGCACAAGATCCAGGAACTCTAGATTTACTGTGTGTTATAGACAATGATAAGTGAATAATATCATTGACCAACACCTGTGTTCAAATGGATACCAGAAATGACCTAATATATTGGTATGTGGCTCACGCATCTTGACAAAATCTCCACACATGGAGGTTATGCGACCATGTACACGTGTACAAAGAAAGCGCTTAACTTCTTTCAGTTACTATAAAATGCTTAATTTCCTAAATTAATTCAGCCCACTGTTCCTTATCATTCACATGCCTGTATAAGGAATATAATTAAGTGCTCCAGTTTTCTGTGAAGCATCTTTATTCCTAAATGAATAACAATGATACAGGCAGTTAAATGTTTGCATCTAGCATTACTGTTTTCGCCATCGCATAATATTTTAACATCTATTATTGCCTTTCAATTATTTTATTTCCTACAGTTCCATATGATTAGCTTCTTTAGAAGTCACATGATGTGGGCATTTCCATCTATCTTTGTGAATAACTTACATCAATCTATCCACATAGTTTAAGCCAGCATTTGTTTTTATGTATTCATTATCTTAATTCACATTATGATTGTATTGAAAACTTTTGGTAGAGTATTGCTTTATTTAGGTAGCTAGCTTACTGCTGGTGTACTTACTTATTAGCATTAAAGGCCTAAGTTTGCCAGGCATTTAGCTATATACAATATAGTTAAATTCTAGAAAGGTAGCATTTGGGTCATGGCTAAAGGCATCTAAGAATGACCAGTTCACTTAGTTAATAAATGAATAAATAAAACAATGTAACCCATTGCAATGTGTGACAAATATTTGCTGTTTATTTATTTATTTATTTACTGCCATTCGATGACCAGGAAAGTCCAACTGGGTAAGTGCCCATCTTCAGCAAAGGCCTGGGGAGAAAAGCTCCAAAGTATTACAAAACATTTTAAGAGCAATCATTTTATAATCTTAAACAATAATACAAAAAAACATCTACCGTTTGAATAATTATAAAAAAATTAGACATGATATGAAAACACTGATTAAGAATTGATAAGTTATATCACAATGATTTAATATTTAAAGAAATGTTAGCTAGTTTATAGAGAAATGAAATGTAAGTTAGTATAACATGAACAGGAATTGCAATATAAAGTGAGACAAAAGCAGGCTTACAGTATAAGAAGGGAGAGTAGGGAGGTATAAGAAATGTGCCAGCTTTTGACTAGGAAGTCTTTTAGAATGATTTTAAAGGATGGGAGGGTATTGACATGATGGATACAGATAAGGAGTTAAAGGCCATAACAACATAATACAATTATAGACAATGCCCAGCAGATTTGATAAGTTTGTGGACAGACAGGAGCTTTTGGTCATTGGATCATAATGACCAAATGGGAATATAGTTATGTAGAATTTTACTGAGTTCTTGACAAGCAGATAGTTGCAGGATAATTTTACAGGTAGAAAGAATATAAATAAATAAATATAATATAAAGTATATATTAGTTGAAGGGGTAGTTCTAATCAATTTAGGGTTTTTAGTGGTATTCAGTGGTAGGTTCTGAATGGGGTATTTGCTGCAAATTTAGCAACTAATGTATAACAACTGAGAAAAACAATTTTGAAAGCCATTTATATGAACCCAGAATTCCATTTTATTCATAATTTTATGGAACTAATAGTTGTGTGTGTGTGTGTGTGTGTGTGTGTGTGTGTGTGTGTATGTATATATATATATATATATATATATATATATATATATATATATATATATATATATATACATATTTACAGCACGAATGTTCAGAAGATAAACATACTGAATATAAAATATGGGAAATATGGACAAAAAACTTTTGATCTTTTGATCATTCAAATTACCAAAAACACTAAACACGAAAACTACAAAAAAATCACAAAAGAAAAACAATTTCCTTTTGGAATCCTTAAAATAAAATCTTAATGTAAAAGGACACTTTAATTTGTCTGAATAGTGATAGCATTATGGAGAGAATTTCTCCAAGCTATGGTGCAGGGTTAAGATTTAGGGCAGAGTTTGGGTTAGGAGGCATTACTAAGATGGTAGGGGGTTTCACCATCAGCCTCAGTCCTAACACTATACCTTACCTTAGAAAAACTCTTAATGTAAAACTACCACCGCACAAGACAGTACAGACTCACACCACACATACACAAACACACACACACACACACACACACACACACACACACACACACACACACACACACACACGTGTGTGCGACACTAAATATATTCCATTATCTAAAGCTAACTCTAACTCTAACCCACAGACACTCACAAACACATACTATTTTTTCCCCTAACCTACACACACATTCACATCCCTAATACAAAGCCACTTACCTGTTTGGCAACTAACACAGGTGTTCTCAAAATGAAAGTTTGGGAAAATGTCCCCTCATTACACTTTATGAACAATTGTGTAATCATTAAAGTGTAAGAGACCTCAATGTGTGTGCGTGTGTACGTGCATGCGTGCATGTGTGTGTGTGTGTGTGTATGTGTGTGTGTGTGTGTGTGTGTGTGTGTATGTGTGTGTGTGTGTGTGTGTGTGTGTGTGTGTGTGTGTGTGTGTGTGTGTGTGTGTGTGTGTGTATGTATGTGAGCTTGTGTGTATTTTTCCCATTCTTCCAGCTTAGCCAATTACTTTGTAGAAGTTCCATGGATGCATGCTCATAACATGAAAAAATAACAGGAGCACTGACTGCAAATAAATAAAATGTTATAAAAGAATGGCAGAAAGGAAGAAAAACAAGTCACTATGTCCTCTAGAAACAATTATCCATATGTAAAAGAAACTGAATGGCAATTCCTCTTAAATTGTATACATAGTACTGAACAATGCACATCAGGAACACTTGGAGAATGTGCAGAATAATACTTTGGCTGGTAGCTAGGTGTAATGACTTGGAATTGATACCAAACTTAGTTTAATAAGTGGTACAATATATCAAATGGCTCAAAATACATCACCACAAATATCCTTCCTGGGATGGTAGGTGAATGATATTAATTTCTGTGGCTGCATGTTTTAAACAGGCAGGATGTGTTTCTATGGAATCAGTTAACTTAGAGGAGATTATTTCAGTGCTACAAGCAATATATGGTAGCAATGGACCAGCAGAACTGTCTATCAGTGAATGGGAAAATGTGGGTAAAATGGTATCTAGACACACGAAGGATGCAAGACAGGCAATCCAGAACAAAGACAAGCAGTACACAGAAATAAGGATTGGGGAGGGGGGGAGTGAGGGTCCACTGGAAGAGAAAAGCAGAGGGGGAAGAAGCAAAGATATCATACAGGGAGACAGGTAGATGAAAGAACAGAAGTTAAGGGTTTCTCAGTGGATACCTTCAAAAATAGACTTCACATGATAACCACAATGGGTGAACCTATTGGACAGACTGTGCAGTTGTATTTTACCACACCTTTGGAATAACAAATAAACTATATCATCAGAAAAACTTATTGACACTGACAATATCCCGTACTTTGCTTATGAAAAACCTTTCTAAATGTTCTCCCTCTCTCTGTCTCTTTTTTCTTTTTTTTTTTTTTTCCTTCACATAGCCATCAATCCATTTCCCCAGCTGGTCATTTCTTTCATTCCTTCTCTTGCCATAGGATGGCACCATTATGAAAGGCATGATCCATCCTATGGGGAGTTAGCTGTTTATTCATACTCTTAGCTTCCTCACTACTGTCTAGCAGGTGCGGCATATTGCTATTTATTTGTTCATTATTTATGTATTTATTTATGTGCATTTTTTTCCAGGAAATTCTGAACATGTCATAAGTGACTCCTTTTCAGCAGACGCCTGGGGATAAAACCACTAAGCAATGCAGACAAGAGCTAAGCACACCAAGATTATATAGTAGAAACATCACACAAGTAATAAATTCAGAACATAACAGTTACATACATATTACTATTTTGCAGGTGTACAAGTATTTGAGATTACTGTAACTGTGTTTTAAGAGAAACTGATAAAATTATGTAATCAACACGTGACCAGTAGAAAGTGTTGAATAAAATGCCTCACAATATTGAGTGATTTGTGAGAGCGCAGTTCTACAACATTGCCTTACACAGCTGGACTGCATGCATTCCTTTGCCTGTGCCTCTTTGTATCTGTGCAATAGATCATAGTACTGAAGTTTACCACAGGCAGTACTCCTCCTGATGTCCAGGCCCCTAAATGACCATAGGGTCATCTGGAGCATAGTCAGAGTTTCATCTCTTTGTGCCTCAAATCCAGAACTACTTAAAACACCTTGAACCTTTATAAAGTTAACATAAAGCTTTTCACAGCTGCGATCCTGTTTCCCAGCTGATCCTCACTCAACTATAAACTGAAGGAATAGTAAAAAGGTTCATCCAAAAAATTCCAGAAGACAAGCAAAACAATGAGCCCCCAATCACAACTGATCCTGTCTCAGAGCCCCCAATCACAACTCATCCTGTCTCAAATTAGATAAACTGATTGTATTATTTCAAAATGCAGTACATTCAACATAAACAAAGATAGGAATCAGAAATTGACATAAAAAATAGACCTATGGGGATCCTGCCCAGTGTCTTAGAGGCCCTTACTGCACTCCAGATGACCCATGTTCGATTGGTGGCATGGGGGCAGGAGGAAATTGGTGGGAATCGACTCTTCCATACTGGGGGAATAGAGGCAGCTTTGAACACTGCAATAACTGTAGAGCCTGCCAAGCTCCATTGGGAAGTGAGATAAATGTGGAAGTATGCAAACACTTCCTGATGTTAGGCACAGCAGAATTTACAAGGTTGTTGAAGAGGGAATGAGTTTGGGTATACTCACTTCCCGACAGTAGTGTGACATTGTGTAAGTGTCCTAAATCTCCTCAATGGCCCCAGTGGAGGGTCAGGTAAACCTTGAAAAAGGCTAAGGTGAGTTCAGTAGACCCAGTAAATGAAGACTGAATCTGGTGCCGGCTGATGGTCAGCTTCAGGAAGTTAAAAAAAGAAAGTTGGACATATTGAATATTGATGATTAAAGAATAGTATAGAGAAAGTACTCAGAGCACATGACTGAAAACCCAGACAACATTTTTCCATAAGACAGTATATTATAGCATACAATTACAGGGATGACAAATAGAAATCAGGTTATATTTTCTGAAGAATGGGCTTTCAGAAGTACACAGTTTATGTGGAAAGTATTGTATGGAGAGGGCATGCAGGCTACATTTAAACTCCATGACTAATAAGAAGCATAAGCTAACTACAAAGTGAGTGCATTTTAATAGACAGGAATATGATTGCAGCCATGTCTGACGATATCATGATTACCTTAGCCATAACCATATAATGATGGATGACCACAGTCAAAACCTTGAATGGCTAGGAGACCAGATCTACATCAAGAGAATGATAAATGATCTAATGAATTCTCGGATTTGAGTGTCATCTGCCACATTCATAATCTGAAGATATGAGTGCTGAATTAGCTATACTCCTGAAATAGGAGTCTGTTTCAGAGTGAAATCCAGAAGGACTGTATTGATACTATTCAGAGTGCCTAAAGTGAGCAATCAGAGAATGAGTCTTTGAAAGGGGGAATATGTAACAAACTGGAGATATACTGAATGGGTTGTCCAAACATTAAGCATCATTATGGCATTAATAATAGATATTAAACATAAATGTGACTGAACTACAGGACGTAATCATCATGTCATTATAGCTTTGTGGTATGTAGGTGATTACTAATAATAGCAAAGCACATATTCTAAGCTGTATTCAAATTTTAACAGGTTTCCTGACTGCAAAACTCTTTTCCAATAACTGTCCTCCTGCTCCCAACTGGCTCATTCATTCTTTCTGGAAGCTAAGAATCCCAATCCTCAGACAGGGCAAGAGCCCCACCTCCCATTTATTCCTTGCCCAAGAAAATACCTGATCAGTTTATTTGTGTTCCTCGGGTATGAAAGTCAGTAGTTAGAGAGTGGTGTCATCTGCCAATTTGTGCAGACCACCCTCTCTATTCTCGGTGTTACCCTAAATGCAGTGGCTGTGACTCCATTTCAACTACCTGGAAGGCAAGTGTGTGTCAAAACACTGGGATCTTCCCAGTTAACTCATAGCATGGAGCCACTTTGACTCATATGCTAAAAGTTTCAACCCTACAGTCCTGTGCAGGTGCCTGTTAGCAGGACAAGCAGCACTCCAGGATGAGTTAGATAACAAATGCCATTCACTTGAACTCCCCACATGGCTATTACAGCATCCCTTCTCACTACTTGAAGACAAGTTATCCAGGTCGTAGTGAGGGCTTTACTCCAGATTTTAGCATTTTAAATGATAATTACTGGGCTCTCAAGACATATAGCTTAGTCAGGACATGTAAGATGTATTCATACTACTGAGGATGCACATGACTCATGCATGTACATCACGCTAGTTGCTCCTTTTCTGTAATATTTATAGTGCACTATTGTGGTAATTCAGTCTACATTTTGGCTACCATGTATTATATCTATAGCTGTGCAATACTATAGTCTAGTGTAGGCACAGTAAAGGCACAGTTAGTGCTGCATAAGCTCTAAGGTGCACCCTTTTTCTCTCACATTTGCATCTCAGTGTTCTGGCTGTCATTATTTTACAGGTTCACAGATTAGAATATTTGATAATGTCTGTTGGCTAAAATTCCGATAATGCTTCATTTGGCATGCCAGTCAAAAGAGAATGCGTTGATCACACCTTTTGGAGCCACAGATGAGGTATACACAACAAAATGGCTATAACTGCTGGTTAGGCATTTGGGGTGTTTGTGGATGAAAGTAATGTATCCTCTTGTTTCCTAAGTTTAGATTGTCTGTTTTATCAGGACTAGTATGCATTTATTTAAAAAAAATAAACATTGCTAGACATCTGAGGTGTATGCAGTCACATTCAACAATGGGGCATAATTGCTCCTTTTGGAGGTTGTCTGTGGATGACAGTAGCCCCCTTGAACATGTTAAGAAGTCATTAGTCCAGCTTTGCAGGACTACTGTGGATTTTTTAGAATATTTTACTGTGGATGTTTTTTTCATCATAATCTGACACTTGAGATGCATACAGTCATGTAGCTGTAACTGATGGGTATGGACATGGATGGAGTATAATGACAGCAGTTTGAATGATCTTTAAACCATTAGGGAGGTTCTGAAAAACATGAATATTTCTGAATGCCCCTGCCCCAAAAAAAGTGCATGCACTTAATCTGCCCCTGCCCTGAACTAGTCATTTAACTAGATATTGTTCCACATTTGTCCCTAAAACCAGGCACTTATGTTTAGTGTGTTCACATGGTAAAAAAATATGGTTACCTCCTTAAAAATGAATGCTTGTTTTTCATCCTCTGTCTAGTCAACTATTTATGATTGACTAAGCAGCTGCTTGACAGGTGTCCAACATTAAACAATTCATGGGATGGGGAATATACTCTTATCCTGTGTGTGTGTGTGCAATCTTGGACTTACTATATATAATTAGCAGGGGATATGAATGGCACAGGGAGTCTTGATCTGCTGTAAAAAACATTTTTTTTTACTCTTGCATGCACTGAGGCTGTTTCTCAAATCATGCATACTTGCTTGTCAACTTCAGAGTTTTCAAAATAAAGACATAAAGACATCACTGTTTAGTGTGTCAATGCTGGATGTATTTGGTGTTTCATACAACACACACACACACACACACACACACACACACACACACACACACACACATATATATATGTATATATATATATATATATATATATATATTTACAAACAAACACAATCTTGTGTGTGTGTGTGTGTGTGTGTGTGTGTGTGTGTGTGTGTGTGTGTGTGTGTGTGTGTATATATATATATAGAGAGAGAGAGAGAGAGAGACACACACACACACACACACACACACACACACACACACACACACACACACACACACACACACACACACACATATATAGACACGTACTATTACTTTATTAATTAGCCAAAAGAATAATAAAGAAGTGCTAGACTTCTCAGACCATGTCTTCCTTCATTATTTTCTCAATTTCATGGTGGGTATTCAGAGCCAAATACTGCTATGTGTTATGTGATGCAGTTTGGTTAGAAGTGATTCTCAGGAAGGGGACAATTCAGAGACACATGTAACACAACATCAAAAGCAGAAAAATAGCAGGTTATACATACCACGCAAAATGAGTGGCAATGTATTAATGAGAGCAATTGCATATGCAAATAATAAAACTCAAGCACGGTGGCAAGATTTTCAAATGTATAAAATAAATGGATTGAAACTCAGAGATTAGTTTTTCTGAACACCATAATTTTTGGCATACAGGAGTATTGCTCATACTAGGATAATAGGAGTACTACTTGGAATAACTGCTCAAAATGTAATAGTAATAATCTTGGGAGTCAAAATCAAATTTTGCTTGATGTCACCATCTGCATTACAGAAGAGTCCAGCAGCTGTTAACATGCCATCACCTCCATGATTTGGACATTGTTGCCCTCCACCATGTGAACAGAGACATCTTAATGGAGTTAGAAGATGTACCATCTTTACATGGAAATAGAGGAGGATGTGTGGACTGCCTATTACAGTGGACACAAAAGTTTGCATACCTTAACCATCCTTGCTATGAGGACTTTAAAGCATTTGACAAGGGACATTTTAGGAGTTGTGCAGGCTTTGGCATGTGGAGTCCTCCATCAGTTCCTGGATGAAATGTTGCAGCCTGTGGAGGGAGAAATATATATATATATATATATATATATATATATATATATATATATATATATATATATAAAACCACAAAAAAGGAGTCAGCCCGAAACAAACAACTGTAACCAAACAATGGACTTTTAGAAGGAACTCCAACCAGCCATAACTGTAAAAACAGTCTAATCTTTAATAAATATTAACACAGAAAAACTCTTTTTTAGAAAAATAGCATTTTTGTCCGATAACATCAGACTTCATCAGATACAATATCATTATACCATTATCCAATTTATATACACATCAATTAAAAGTCTTCCTATTATTCAATTAAAAAAAATAACTGAAAATTAATGAATAATACAAAAAATTAAAGTATAAAAATCAATAAAATTCATGTTAAAGTACATAAAATTAAAAAGATATATAACATTTTGCATGAATTTGTGAAAAAGAAAATACACCAATACACATAAGTAATAAATATTAGTTATATGTAATAAATGGTGAAACATTTATTACAATTTTGCTGACCTGAGTTTTAAAAGGGGTATAAGGGAAATGCTGTCATTTAAACCCGGAGGTCTATTGGCCTCCAAAAAGATTTGCCAGTAGGCCTCTCTATATGCTAACTTTGATTCCCAGGGTCCCCCCCTGGGATCTTTGGGTACTGTCTCAATGACAAAAAAACAAAAACTAGCTTTGCAGCATGCCAAAGAATGTCTGTATAAGGCATTATGGTTGTTTTTGTTACTAATATTATTAGTATGTTCGTATATCCTTCACTTAAATTGCCTTTCAGTTTTCCCTACATAGAAACTATCACATCCTTTACAATAAACCAAATATACCAGCCCTGAACTATTACAATTAGAGTACCCTTTAGAATACATAACTTTATTCCTTGAAATTATATTGACTTGCTCTTCTTGCATAATGTAAGAACACTGATTGCAGGCACCACACTTATAAGTGCCCTTTCTCTTGTTAGAAAAAACATTCCTAAAATTTGTCTGTTCCAACAAGTTTTTAAGATTTTTTTCCTTTTCTAAATACTACTTTCATAGATTTGGTCTTTAAATTAGGCAAGCCTGTGAATTCTATAAATTTTTTTGTATTCATTCTCCACTATATTCTTTATTATATATGCACTACCACTAAAATTAGTTGTAAATACTCTGTTGTATCCCAAGGTGTTGTTAGTCAAATGACTATTTTGGTTCTTGAACTCAGATCCCACACCTAAAACGGGCTTGTAAATATCCTTCCTACCATTAGTGACCTCACTACAAATGTTAGATATCAGGTCAATGGGGTATCCACGTTCTAAAAACATATTTTTTAGGATGGTGCATTCATAATCATAGTCCATATCCAATGATGTCATGCGGCTAGCTCTAACATATTGGCCTTTTACAATTCCCTTCTTTTGAAAAAGGGGGTGTGCACTTGAAAAGTGAATATATGTATTTGAAAAGGTACTTTTCCTGTGTATAACAGACTTAAATCCTTGTTCAAATTTACTTAATGAAACATCCAGATAGTTTACACTATTGTGGGAAACATGGTATGTGAATCTAAGAAAATGTGTAGTAGTATTAAGATACTGAATATATTCCTCAAAAAGGTGTACAACTCCCACCCAAAAAATGCAGATGTCATCCAGAAATCTGGCGTACATGTTCCAGTATTTATTATACTTACTGTCTTGTACATATTTCTTTTCCCAAACTGATAGGACTATATCTGCAAAAATGGGAGCACAGCAGGCCCCATGGCTATTCCAGTTTCCTGTTTATAAAACTCACACTATTTCGGCCAATTCCAGGCATAAAAAAATCTCATTTTCAGTAATGTCTGGATTGGATCTCATAGCCTCTTCTAACCACATGAGGCCAATATCATGTGGGATCAGTGAAAAAAGGTCAATAACATAAACCACAATGAACACCAATTGGGGAGAAAAGAGTTTTTGTGTTACCTTACTCAAAAACTCCCAGGAATCCTTTAATATATATGTCTGTCTACCCCATGACATTTTAAGTTTCCAATCCAGGAACTTTGAAAGAGGAGTAGTTTTAGCACCTTCAGAAGGAACAATAGGTCTAAGGGGTGGATTTTCTACAGACTTATGTATTTTAGGTACCACAAAAATGGAAGGTGTCCTAGGTGTAGTATTTTCTAAGTAGGAATAGGTGTTGAAATCCATGACCCCCTGGTCAAACAAATCTTTAAGTACCAGATCTATTTTTTTATAGGATATGTTTATCTCATTGATAGAGACTTTACTATATCTATCAGTGTTATTAAGAATAGTGGTCATTTTACTTTCATACATTATTTTGTCCACGAGGACAATTCCCCCACCCTTATCAGGTTCCATTACCCGTAACTGTGGGTTAGAGCGCAATTTGGTCAATAGTTCTCTCTGTTCTTGATCCAAATTAGAATGTACCCTGTTACTGGGTATCTGTTTCCTAAATTCTCTTTCAGTCACATTTTCCAAATTTTTCAATTGTGGATGCACAGGTGGATTGAAAATACTTTTCTTCCAGGGAGTGGTAGAATGTAAAAATGATGTAGAACCACTAAACATATTGCCTAAATTAAGTCTCCTGATAAACATTTTTAAATCAAAAATAACTTGAGTCAAGTTATTATTTGTCCTTGGGACAAATTTAAAACCTTGAATAAATAAATCAAAATAAGTTTTAGTAACTTCTAATTCACTATAATTGAAAATGTGAAATTCAGACATGGATACAATTTGTGTGTTTTCATCCACATTATGATACTTGATTTCAGATTCTAGTGTTTGTACCTCCTTGATCCCCCTCTCTCTTGGTATTGCCCCCCCCCCCTGTAAAAATGGTTGTTGTTGTTATTGTAGTTCTTGTTACGTAACCTTTCCGACCTACGTGGACCTATATCTTGAAAATCATTATAACCATTTTCCTTTTCAGCCCTGCCTAAATTGTAAGTATCCTATATATATATATATATATATATATATATATATATATATATATATATATATTATATTATATAGTTTCTACATAGCCCATTTCCCTGAGTTTCTATGAGCCATTGGCTGCACTCACTTTACTATCAAACCCCCTGCTGCTCTACATAGTATGCATTATATCAACCAGTAGGGCTTCTGTTCCATCAACTACTAGGTAATGTGTAGTACACAGGACATTATACACAATATGTCTGGCTGTCATCAGTCACTTCCCATGGTTCCCACTTCTGGCACATGTGTGACTATATCAGTGTTCCATGTGCAGTAACTTTCCACATGGTAATCTAGTTACTTGGTGCACATTTTGCCACCAACTGAGGCCTCAGGTGTCTGCTGCCCTGAACACTGGTAGCAGAGCAGACTACTCATAATGGCGTTTACTGTTCTGTATCACAGGTGATATTGTATACATCTTGGAACCATGGCTGATGACCCTCACTCAAAACATTCTGACTGTGACAGAGATGGCTTATAACACTGCACTTTTGCAGGCACATAACATTACTGAACATGTGTTTGGGGTGCTAAAGACCCATTTCCATTGCTTGACTATATCTAGTGGAACACTGTAGTGTGGGATGAAGAGCTACAGTAAGATGTTTGAGGTCTGTGCCATACTACATTATATGGTGAAGTGAAAACTCTAACAAAAGGGGGACACAATAACACTGGCTGATATATCTGTGTCAGGAGCAGGAGAGAAAAAGCCAGGCAAGGAGTCATTGAAGGAAACAGCTGTGGTGGCACTTGGTTGGAGCAGTACATCATGACACTGGCACAGGAGCAGTGTCTGGTCTATAACTATGGGCTGTGACAAGACAAACACAGAATAAAATGAATGTGTGCAATAAAACACTCAGACTATGTAACACATTGCATCAACTTGCTATTTTTGTATCCGACGTTACCACAGTCATAAAGGCAATAGAAATGGGCAGGATCCAGTCATCATCTTTTTGATAGGTGGGGTGGTGCACAGTGTCAAGGGGACAGCAGGGCTAACATGGGTGGAAAAGTTATGGGTGGTGTATGCCATAACCACGTATGTGGTCAGAAGGTCAGGGGTTCATGCCCTACAGTGATAGCTGGCATGTTGGCTGGGTGTACTATGTGGCCCTGCACTGTCTAGAGTGGAGACAACAAATCTAAGGGATGGGGTATTATCTGAACACCCTGGCCTGGTTCCCTAATAGCATTTTGATAAAATGTTGACATCTGTAAACTAGTGAACAGGCATGGATATGTGTTGTGCACAGTATGGCTACAGGGAAATTTAATATAATGTTAAACTGCAGGACCCTAACTGGTTTTCTTTGTGGGGTTTGCTAATGGTGGAGTTGGGATGGCATTATCCACATCTATGGAAGTCATTGGCAAAGCCAACCATAAACAGCACGATTGGTGATGCCATCTCAAGAATAGTATGTGCAATTTGTCTAAACCTGGTCTGTTACCATGCAATATACATCTATCCTTAACCATAGTGATGCCAGCTGGTAACCTACATTCTCATGTAGGCACCAACAGATGCATCAATGGATGCAGTTGGGACACCAGTGTCTTCAACATTTGCGTCTGTTCCAGGTCCATATGCGTCATGCTACTCTGCATGCATTGCCAGATGTTCCACTGTCTGCAACAGTTGCAGTTCCTCATAAAGGTCACTCAGTGCAATCAACATCTCTGAAATGATATGAGTAATGGTTGCCTTTGCCTGAATCATTAACATGCACATCAACTGATTTATACTAAGAGTAAAGCCCAGGTCTAGGAAAGTATTGGAATCATGGCAGCAATGCCCACCTATGTGCCACTTCCAAATATATGTTAAGCACACTTCTGAGGCAGTGTGACCCCCTGATGCTGTCTAAGGTGGTGACAACTGTATAGCAGGGGCAGGCTGACATGGACTGGACATCCTTTGCTGAACACAGGTGATACCAGAGCCCCTCCAACATCCCATCAGCTGTGGATGATGTGGGTGTGCCCTCCACTACTAGTGTTGCTGATGGTGCCACTTTGTCATTGAGCTGTACCATGTAGTTCCATCATTATCAGCCATCAGTGTTTCATTGACATCAGGCATGTTCCAACCTATTCTGATGGCTCCTCTCCTAGTGGGACCTGTGAATGTATACAGATAACATAACTGTGGCAGTGCTAGATTATATTTGTTACTCCCACCATCATGTGTCACACAGATGACTATAGATTAATCATATATATACCCTATAGGTACACACATCTTGTGGTGTAGGTTGCTACTGTTGTAGCCCTGATACCTCTGGATGATATAAAGACATTAGTGCTTGTCTGGGGAAACTATCAATAGATGTAAGTCACTGTCCTATAGGCATGACATGAGCTACCACTCACCTTGTGCATCACCTACAGACACGTGGTCAGTAATCATCAGTCCAGATCCTACATCTAAGTTACTGTCTGGTATGAAGATATTTTCACTTTTCCCATGAGGTTTGCCAGGAATTTCTTCACCACTGTGAGATCTCCTCGGACTGGTGGTCTACCACCAATGGTCAGCTTATCACTGGCAATCTCCTGTGCCTTAGTTGTGGCTTGCAATGACATATGAGTGACTTTTGGGGACACCTGTACTAATGTCAGATTATGATACCTACTACATTGATGTCCTGAATCAGTTGCTGCCACACCTGCCCATGAATGGGCTTACCAGCTTTACCCTTCAAAAGTACACACATGCCATGTGTATGCAGCATCTGTACGAGCGTCTCCCCCATCTTGTGTGGTGAACTTTTCCAGCTGTTGCTATTCCTTAAGTACTGTTCCAGGACATGTATACCTGTGAGCTACACACATGGATCAGAGGTGTATGAGCACCTGTTCATATCAGTTGACATTTACCATTATAGCGGCCATAGTCCTGTATGCTGATATGGTTTAACTGTTCTGACAGTGTGCCATAGTGTGCCAGCTGAGGTCATGTTAGCTGTGCTTGCTGTCCATTGAACATGTGCACATAGCAAAGTACATGCACAGTGTTGTGCTGGAGGCTCCATATCACCTATAGCACTTCATGTTGTCCATTCACATATAAGACACTTGTAATATTCACAGCAGGACAATGACTGAGCCTGACCATGTTCCCTATCCCTGTCAAGACTGAGCTTCCATCAACAGAACTGCAACATTTCCATCCTGTTTCCAGTGCTCTGTTAGTGTCAGCCACTCATGCAACAAGACATCAACTTCTGCTACCTGTCCAAGGTTTCCTGCCATGTTAACACCCTCTCACAGGACTGCAATCTGCCCTGCCTGTTCCCTGTGATTGACATGTTAAGCTCCATGACCACCACCACCGCCACAGGCCTGTAACCTGTCCTGCTGTTCCCTGTGCTTGACAAGTTAAGCCCCCCCTGCCACCACCACAGGCCTGTAACCTTTCCTGCTTGTTCCATGTGTTTGGCATGTTAAGCCTCACCACCACCACCACAGACCTGTTACCTGTCCTGCTTGTTCCCTGTCAAGTTGAACTTCCCACCCCACAGCAGCATTACATCCTGTTCTACCCTGTCCTCTGTACCCTGTAATGTTGTGCCGTCTACCTGTCACTTTCCTGTCATGCCATGTCTAATGTCAACCAGTACATAGGACTACAAATCAAAACCCAGCAGCTATTTTTTTCTCAAGACTGTCTACTAGTACTATCTTCTAACTAACTCCACCCATATAGTACCACCCAGTAGTCTCCAAGATAATTTGATACCAACCCATTCATTATTTACCCATCACTTATCCTTAAGGTCTGATCAGTATTTATTTTTAGGTAATTTCTACTCTTTACTAGTCTAAGTTTTACTACTCACTATGCAAGTTCACTGTATTTTCTTATAAAATCTATCTGATAGAGTAAGTTTCTCTACCCACTATCTACACTCTTTGCAATACTTATTAACTCTATCTGATATCAAATCTATAACACCATCTACTGTTCCAAATATCTCACTATACCAACACTATGCTTCACCTGTATATGAATCTCTCAAGATTAGCAGCCCTACACATTACCACTGCTTTTCTTCTTTTATTTTTATTCTACCTCATTTCATACAATTGCCTACAACTATCAGTCAGCAACCCTCCCTGGCAAACCTCCTCACTGTACCACCCAGACAACCCATTAAACTTTACCATAGCTCCAAGTCTGTTCTGTACCAACCACCTAGACTATCATGCAAACAAATTCCAACCCCCATCAAACACCTCTCAAACCTATCTAAAACTGCCAACCTACACTACAAATTCACCAACCTGGTTTTACACCTCTTAAAGCAATTATGCCAATCAGTTGACTTTCACCCTAATCCTGGCCCTACTCCTCTACCCCACACAGTTAATTGCCTTATAACAATCAACTTTTCACAACTACATAGTAAAAACAAATCCTCACTTCTCCTCCTTAATATGAATGTAAGAAGTATTGTAAATGGTGTTCACGAACTACATGCTTTACTTTCTCGCTGTGCTCCTGGTATTGTAATATTAACACTCCTGATATTGTAATATTAACAGAAACTTGGCTAAAACCCACCAATAACAACAACAAATATTATACTACATAAGGATATGATTACCAAAAAGGGAGGGGGGGTAGCTATAAAACTCAAAATTACCTAACACTAAACTACCTGGATCTAGACATCCCTGACTTTGGAAATTCAAAACTAATCTTTACCAAATTAAAACTCAACCCAAAAAACACATCAACATCATTGCTGGTTATATACCTCCAGGTAATAATATCCTATCAGAAGACAAACTACAATGGTCTTCTACTTCCCTCCCACAAGAAACAGTCCTGAAGGGTGATTTCAATATTAACTGGATAGACTGCTCATCTCAGAATCCAGGATCTTATATTGACCTTCATGGGTTTACCCAGCTTATTACATCCCCAACCAGAACTGACAAATCAACCAAGCATCAATCTATCCTCGACTGGGTACTGGTTAACAATTCCTCCCTATCATCTCAGGCAGGATGTCTTACTGATAGTCTAAGTGACCACAAACTAACCTTCCTTGTACGTATTCACAGATACCACAATAACCAAACCACATATTAGAAACAAAATAGACTTCAACCCACATAGATTCATCACTGCCCTAAAATGTAGTAACTGGGACTCACTCAAACAACTTCTTCTGGAAGATGCTGTTAACTTCTTTAACACTGCTTTTTTAGATATATTAAACTGCCAAGCTCCCCCCAGAACCATCAAAGTTAAGGCCAGCTATGCTCACTGGCTAAGTAAGGAATGTCGATTCCTTCTCAAATCTAGGGACAAGGCCTGGGAACAACATCACAAATAAAAAACCCAAATTACTAAACAAACATTCCTAGAACTGCAAAACAAAGCTAAGAAACTTGTAAAACTAGACAAAATCAACTACTACTATAACATTCAGAGAAAATATCACAACAACCCTCAAAAGTTTGGGCTGCAGTCAATAGTATACTATCACCAGGTAAAGCAACAACCTCCACTCCAATCTCAAACAGCAACTCTGATAATATAGCAACTCAGTTTAGTAAATACATTTCAGAAACTTAGCCCTCACCAGTTCTTATAACACCTCCAGTAACCTTACCCCTGTGGCTCTCCAGCTCAGCAACACCCCCCAAAATAGCCCCTACCAATTTTCATTACAATCAGTGTCTGTTGATATCATAAAAAACTACTGCATAAACTTAAACCTACTACACTAGCTGCAGATAGCCTCCCTGCCAAATATCTGCAGAATACCCCGGAAGGGATAACATATCCTGTAGCAATACTCATTAACAGATCCATATCTGAGAGCACAGTACCTGTCATCTGGAAGATCTCCCGCATTATTCCTTTACTTAAAGGGGGCAATTCCATTGAACTTGCTAACTATTGAGCAATTGCCATTCTATCTCCCTTATCTAAAATTTTGGAGAGATTCATCCATACTCAACTCATGGATCATCTTCACACCCAAAATTTACTATCTAACACACAACATGGTTTTCGTCCCTATCACAGTACTACCACTGCTCTACTCTCCTTTACTAGTACAGTTAATTACTTTAGAAATCAAGGACAGTTTGTATCTGCCATATTGTTAGACTTCCCCAAACCCTTTGATATGGTAAATCATAATAAATATATTGAAGTCTTCTCTGCCCTAAATCTTTCTAACTCCTCTATCACCTGGTTTTAAAACTATCTGTCTGGTGTCAGCAGGTCATACTTTGGCAGCACCACCTCTCCAAACCCCTACCACTTGCCTTAGGGGTCCCTCAAGACTCCATCCTTGGACCTCTACTCTTCTCCCTCTTCACCAAACAACTTCATACCTCCACTTCTCATGCCCCTGTGATACAACCTGCAGATGACTCTACCCTTATATGTGCAGCCTCCTCCCTAAAAGACCTCCACACCATAACTCAAGATTCATTTCTATCTGTAGAAACATGGCTTACCAACTCTCAACTTATTCTAAACCCCAATAAAACAAAACGACTTCCCTTTTGCTCCTGAAGAATTCCCTCTTCTCACTTAACTTTCAACTTAGTGTCCAAAAATAAAACCATTATTGCCCCAGTAACACATACAAAACTGTTAGGCATTGAAATTGACAATAATCTGAAATTTGACATTCACATTGCACAAACTATTAAAAAGGTTCACAAGAAAATAGGTCTTCTTTACAGAAATAGACAATTTTTAACTAAATTCACAAAAGCTACTATCGCCCATACCCACCTCCTGTCAACTCTCTTATATGCCTCCCAAGTACTAAACAACCGCCATAAAACTGACCTTACCAAACTTGAATCATGCTACAATAAAATTGCCAAATTTGCTACTGATGCCTCACATAGGTGACATCACTGCACTGCTCGTAAACAACTTAGCCGCTTCATTATAAACAACTAATCTTTGCCCACAAAATCCTACACCAGCCAGATAAAATCTTTGCTGTCAACAATATTATACAACCATATACCACTATTAGAACCCTGCACTCTAGTAACAAAGTTATGTTAAAGACCACTAAAGCTAACAACTCAACTGGTGAATCTCTCTTCTCAAATGTTATTCCTAATCTGTGGAACAAACTTCCATCCAACATTTCCTCTAACTGCTCCTTATTACAATTTAAAAAGGTCCTAAATTCTTACTTTATACAAAACTGGCTTTGATCTTGTTATCATCCTGGATAATTCTTAGCTCATTATATCTATCTACATTTGTCATAGTTGTTCCTATCATACTATATGACTCACTCTCTTCCCTCATTCTCTCTTTACTTCCCTTATTCTTCTTCATCATCATCATCATCATCATCATCATCATCCCCTTTTTCCCATTTACATTGGGTCGGGGTATCGTATTAACTGTCGCCAACTCTCTCGATTCAGTGCCACTCTCCTGCCTTCTTCAACACTCATGCCTGACTGTCGCAGATCTTCTTTACACAATCCATCCACCTCTTTGCTGGACGCCCTCACTTCCTCTTACCTTCTTCCTGTCTGTCCCAAATCTCCCTCACCAGATTGTCTTCTGCTTTTCTACGCATGTGCCCATACCATCGTAATCTGTTCTCTTTGATATTTTCTCCAATAAGAGCTACTTTGGTTTCTGCTCTTATGTCCTCATTTCTTTGCCTGTCCCACAGTGTGCATCCTACCACCTTTCTCAGGCACTTCATTTCCATCACCTCTAGCTTCTTCAACTGTTCTGCCTTTACTGCCCAAGTTTCTGTACCATACAGTAGTACTGGTCGCACCACTGTCTTGTACACCTTACTTTTCAGCTTCTTTGGCATTCTTCTGTCATATACTACACCTGATACTCTATGCCAGTTGGCTGCAGCCCCTCTGATTCTAGCTTTGACCTCTTCATTCAGACTGCCCTTCTCCTCAACCACCCCTCCCAGATACTTGAAGCTGTTTACCTGTTCCACTATCTTCCCATCTATCTCTATTCTCAGCTTCTTCTGATTTCCCCAATCTGCTGCCATTACCACTGTCTTATCTGTGCTTAGTTTCATCCCATGTGCCTTCAGATTTGCATTCCATTCTCCTATCCTTTGCTGAAGTTCTAGATCAGAGTCTGCCTGTACTGCCACATCGTCTGCATACAGCAGCTTTGTTGCTCTGACCCCTCCAACCTGTTTGCTGATGTAGTCCATTACCAGTATGAACAGCAGTGGGCTCAGAGCTGAACCCCGATGTGCACCCACTCCCACTGGGAACCCCTCAGTGAAGCCAAACACTGTTCGTACGTGAGTCACTGGGTCCTTGTACATAGCCTGTACTAATTCTACCAATGTTTCTGGGACTTCAAACCACTGCAGTACTGCCCAGATCAGCTTTCTTGGGACCTTGTCATATGCTTTCTCCAAGTCTAGGAATGCCCAGTTTGACTCTCTCCTCTTCTTTAGTTTCTTCTCAAGTATCTGTCTCAATGCAAACATCGGGTCAGTTGTGCTGCATCCTGATCTGAATCTGAACTGTTCATCTCCTATCTTACATTCTACTATTCTGCATATCCATTTATCAATCACCCTCTCCAGAACTTTCATGCAATGTGGTAGGAATTTGATGCCTCTGTACTGTCCACAGTTGTGGATGTCCCCTTTCTTCTTGTACACTGGCACGAGTATGCTTATTCTCCAGTCATCTGGGATACGCCTTTCTCTCCACACTGCAATTAGTACCCTCAGGAACCATTTCTCCCCTAGCTCACCCAGCATCTTTATCATATCTGTTGTGACCTCATCTGAGCCTGCTGCTTTCCCTGACTTCATTTTCCTTAGTGCTGCTCTTACTTCTTCTAAGCTGGGCTCCTCTTCTACTCTCATTGTAGGCTGTTTCTGGGGCAGTACCACTTCTGTGGGGTTTTCTTCATTCAGAAGCTGCTGGAAGTACTCCTTCCATCTGCCTTTGATGTCCTGTGGGCTGGTAAGAAGGTTGTTGCTGGAATCCCTTATGAAGGGTGTCTGACTATCTTCTTTATCTTTCTGTCTTTGCTTTGCAACCTGGTATAGTTTCTTTGTGCCCCTTATGAGTCACTTTCCAGAAGCTGATAGAGTGCATCTGATGCCCTATTCTTTGCTATTGCAACTTCTTTCTTAGTTTCTTTGTTAGCCAACCAGTAGTCCTTCCTAGCTTGGTCAGTCTTTTCAATCTCCCACTTCTTCCCTTATTCTTGTTCAGATGCAACTATTGTTTTTTGTTATTCTTTTCACTAGATGTTGTATTGCCAATTTTCAGTTATTGTTGTTTTAGTATGCTACCTGAACTATTTTTGTATAATTTATTGTATCAAATGTTCTCTACTGTTTTCTGGAGCTTTTCTCCCCAGGCCTCCGCTGAAAAAGGACATGTATCCATTTGGATTTTCCTGGCAAGCAAATGTGAAATAAAGAAATAATTGTTACCCACAGCAGAGTTAGCACCTTTAGCTATAATTGCCTTTTGCTGTCTAGGAGATTGAGGAAAATAGAATCACCTGCAAGAGGAAGTCAGGTTGGCACTCCAGGTGACAGGATAAGTGTAGTGTATTGCTGGAAATGATGCAATATTTTAATAAATGGTAGAATACACAACAAATCAGTCGTATCTGTGTCTTTCATATTTTTTTTGATTTCACAAATTTGCTTTATGTTTCATTTCCTTTTTTTGCAGCATCAGCTGAGTTATATGCAGAACTGAGGTGATAGTTAATGCACATTGCACCAGCCATCACACTGACATGCTGATCACCAGCAATTTATTTATTTATTTGTTTGAATTTTTTTTTTCCTGGGGTAGAGCAGTGATATCCATGAATCTTTTTCACACTCAGCCCAAGAGCACAATCATCCCATCTGCTAGTCTACAAGATAATGAAAGCCACTATATGAAAGACAACTTGGCTGACTCACTGATGGTCTCTCTGGCTCCCTGTCGGGGGGTGGGGAGGGTGGTGGGATGAAAGTTCTTCATCTGAAAGGGGGGCAGAGTGTCTATCCCATATCATCTAGGAGAAAGTGCAGTAACTGGTGAGAACTGAGTTGGCTCAGCAGTTCAGTGCCTGCACTAACACGCTACAGCACATCCTCATGTGACTTATAGAGCCACGCAGCTGGCCAGCCCCAACAATCCAGCCACAAGGTGCAGATCCTCTACATGTTGTCATCCATGGAGGTGACTGAATTCTGGCCAAGTTTCTCTTTGGGCAGGTTTGGCAGGCCTTTTTTACTCCTCCTTATTGTGCTCCCTATCCTTTTGAGTCACTCCCCAGTCCCTGTTTGTTGACTAGCCTTCTCTATCACCAGTTGTACACCCTGAGGCAATCTGCATTTCTCCAATGCTGACCCAGCTTATGCACCACTGCCTTCTCAGAAAGTCTTTGTCTGCATTCTATGTCTGTGTGTCGGCCTCTGCACCCTTTCCTATATTCTCCTTCTGACCCATTCTCCGTGTTGCTTTCACCCTCTACCCTTCTTCTTTTCTAAAAAAAAAATAAACAAATAAATAAATAAAACATAAAAAATAAGGCCATGTACACAAAAAAGTATAACCTTCTATCCTTCCATTATTAATTTTTCATTTCTCTTACATATGTGTGCCAATTTTATCCCATTTCTGACTGTCCTATCTCCCTATTTATTGCCCATTTATATGAAAAAATGAGTTCTCACTTTATTGTAGTGCCATCAAATGGGCTATCAGCTGCACCCATGCAGCAACTGCAGGACACTTCAGTACTCATATAAACATGCATAACGTCAGCAACACCACCTGCATATTACTTTGCTAGGTCACATGATCACTCAGTGCATTCGGTCACAGCTGTCACGATTCATTATGCAGCACTATACATGGCATGAACTCACTATGCTGCTGCTCATGAAAGCCCAATGCCACTGGACTGCATTATGTTAATTTCATGTCACTATTTATCACAACATGGTTGTGCTATGCCAGGGATCTGCAAACTTCACTATCAAAAGAGCAATTTTTGGCCCCTCTCACACCACATAAAATTCATCGGGAGCCAAAAAAACTATTTGACTCCTAAAATGAAGCTAACACAGTGTATAAAGTTTTATATATAGTTATTATACTAAATATAAAAGAACTAAGTTTATAAGAGCAATATTTAAAATCCGTCCCTATTTTTGTTCCTTTGTTGGGATTGCTCGATTGCTCGATTGCTCTCAGTGTGTGTGTGTGTGTGTGTGTGTGTGTGTGTGTGCGTGTGTGTGTGTGTTTGTGTACATGTGTGTGTGTGTGTGTGTGTGTGTGTGTGTGTGTGTGTGTGTGTGTGTGTGTGTGTCATATCTCTTGACCTCTTAGAACAAGAAATCTGGACAAAGCCATAAATAATAGGGCACAAAGGCCCAAAAATAGGGACACTTTTAAAATATTGCTCTTACAAACTTAGAAAGTTGATAGAATAACAGATTTTGCACTAGCATTAATTTTCTGGAGGGTCTGAAGTCTGAAACTCAAATGTCTGTATAGTTTTTCTGACTTCAGCCCTCTGTGATTTGCCAGAAAACCACAATTTTATGAGAAAGAGACCAAAAATATGAGGCAAAAGTCAGGACATTCTGAGAAAACACAGTAGGTAACTGTGTGTGTGTGTGTGTGTGTGTGTGTGTGTGTGTGTGTGTGTGTGTGTGTGTGTGTGTGTGTGTGTGTGTGGAAAATGCATGTTAGCAGAAACCATGTTATTCTAGCAAGTTTCTAAGTTTATAAGAGCAATATATAAAGTCCATACCTATTTTTGTTCATTTATTCCCCTTTATTTCTGGCTTTGTCCAGATTTCTTGTGGTACGACTTTGAGAGGTATGAGAATTATGGAAACCTTTTAAGAGATGCTGTTACTGCCAGGGGATCGCTCGGTCACTGTCAGTGTGTGTGGAAGGCATGGCAACAGACTGTGTTATTCTAGCATGTTTCTAAGTTTATAAGAGCAATATTTAAAGTCTGTTGTTCGATCACTCTCTGTGTGTGTGTGTGTGTGTGTGTGTGTGTGTGTGTGTGTGTGTGTGTGTGTGTGTGTGTGTGTGTGTGTGTGTGTGTGTGAGTGTGTTGTGGCCATTATTTTTCAAAGCTACAAGGAGCCACTACAGAAGGGTGGAAGAGCCACATGTGGCTCCAGAGCTGCAGGTTGCAGACCCCTGTGCTGTTTTTTTTTTTTTTTTTGAATACCTCCCATTTACTTGATGTTTTGTTTACAATCTACAATAATTTGCATAAGAGCTGACTTTGTCCAGAGCTTGCTTGGACTGCACTTCAAGTTTTCCCATCTTTTTTACTTTGACTATTGCTAAATGATCAACATGGATATAATTATTTTAAGAGCTCTGATGAGTATACCCCCTTCATAATAGTACTGTCACATGCTATACTAATGTCACATTTGGAGCTCAGAATCTATAATGGTCTTTAAAATATTATTTTTTACAATATGTTTATGCAATAATTTTGTATAAAAAGTGTCAGAGGGTGAAGTGAATAAAATATGCTAAAATAATTAAATGGAACCAGCGATCAAGCCTCTGTCATTCATTATACTACTGTGCAATATTCTCTAGCTAATTTAAAAAAAATGTAATTTGCCATTCTAAACAATAATCATATAATTATTACTGTTATTATTATTAATGTTATGAAAGGCAGATTGTATGTCAACTAGTCTTGAGTTGTCATTTACAACACAATTTTCACATATCTGTTATGGATAAAAACATAAAATATAGTCATCAACATAAAATAAAATTACTGCTACACTGATAATTGTATATTGAAATGGAGCACATTTTTTGCAATAACCTTTTTTCTGAATAAAAATGTATCTATTGTGCCTAACCCAGGTAGGAAGTAGTTTTGTCTCTTCCACAGCAGAGAGTGAAAGCCTTTTATATTCATAGTAGACACCTTAGCTGTCAGAAAGTGTTTTCTTAAGCCTGAAAAGGAAAGGCCAAAGTTTACGCAACGCTGGCCAACATTCATTAGACATGTTCTGATTCTGTTTCAGTAGCCATAGTAGTCTCAGGAAATTAACTAATATAGAGGCATAACAAATAATATGTGCATATTCCTACAAACGTGTAGAATATAATGAAACATTTTAAAAAAAAAAAAAAAAAAAAAACAGGCCACAAATATTTGATAGACAGAGAACAATTTTGCTAGATAAGCTGAACAATGTTTAGGCTTCCAGCCAACTTTATAATGCTGTAAAGGTGATAAAGCTTGGTAGTGATCTGAATGTAACAAACAAAACACAGTCTTGCAGATAATGCTGATAATACTGCACATGGTTTCTCTTACTTGTAGTCTTTATCATAACAAAATTGTAATTAAAGTAAGTGCTCATAAAGGGTTTATGCATTATAGTATGCGGGCACTGGTGTGTTCATTAGGTCTGGATATATACCTGACTGGTGTGACTAAAAAGAAATGATATTATTAGAATTTATAAAGGTTAAAAAAAGAAAGCCAGTATCATCAAATTTATGATACATTTGACATGCCTGATGATTTGTGTTAGTAATGCAAAACATATTTTACACTTCAGCAATAAAAATATGATTACTTTTACATAATGAGAAAAAAAATGGAGTTTGGTTCAAGTGGATCCTGGTATGATCGGTGATTCAATGATAGATTCCAAGGCTAAGAAGTCTGGAACAAGAGAGATGTAGGAAGGATAACTGCAATGGTGTGTTAAAGCAGAACTGTAGAGAGATTACAGAAAATTGGGTTTAGGCAAGTGCAAATACAAATATAGTATTTTGTTTAATGATTAAGAAGAAAGCCAAAGATATGATGGAATGTATTATTAGAAAAGTAGGACTGGATGAAAATAAAACTCAGTACAGCTGGACGTGATCTGAATTCTGTCATTATGTGTAGAGGGTGGAATGAAAAGAGGAAATGCATTGGAAGCTGTGTGGATAATGAAGACATCTTCATTAACTCTAGGAAGAGAATGTCAGGCATTTAATGACAGCAGGTCATCAAGTGAATGCATCATTCTCATATCAGTACTCATCTGGTATAAATGAAACACTACTTAAAGGGTGTTAAGGAAGAGAGTAGGGATTTTGATGGAGCTGGGGGATCGGTTTAACAAGCGCTTCTTCTATCTAGAACCAGTAAGAAGCCCTGGAAAATATTATTAATCAGCCTGTAGATAAGTTGCTATGGTAAAAAGATACACTCTAGAGGTAGAAATCGGATAACATTTAATAAAATTAAACTGCCAAGCTAATGATAGGTTGCATGTAGAGGGTATAAAGAAGTAGAGGTGGTGATGCAGAGGTTTATGAAAAAAAGTAAATAACAACTAAGTTAGTAGGTTATAGACAGCAAAATGAGGCAAGATGTGCTATTAAGCAGAATTCAGCAAGGGTATTACAAAAGCCTTTTTAATGGGAGTTGCACCATAAACAGATAGAAAAGCAACAGGGATGACTTATATTAGTAAATGCATAAAGTTTAGAAAGCAACATAGCCCAGTGTCAGTGTATGAGAGTCAACAGGAGTGTTAGTATATCAGAAATAGCACTTAAGAAAATGAAAACAGGAACTATAAGTGGCTCTTGAAAGGGTCGAAAAAGCTCAGAAATGAAATGTAGAAAAAAATCAGCACTTAATCCTTTGGGTTAGTGAGATCAAATGACCGGATGGAGCAGGACTGCTTAGGGAAAAAAGAAAGTGTCAGTCTATTTGATGTTTCAACACAGGTAAATATGTCTGTAAGGAAAAACCTTGATGTGGTTGTTGGTTTGCAGACCAACAGGTGTAATACAACCTATGCCTGGAAGATAGATGGCCTTTGAAAAGTGGGGTTGAAAAAAGGTTAGGCACTATTCACAAAAGACAAGACTTTATTTTTCTGCGCAAACATAAAAGTGAAGAGCTTATCTCAGTGAATGTGCATTGTATGTTATAAGACAATGACCATTCATTTATGTAGTTCAAATTTCCTGGAAAGAAGGAGTTGATGATCAACAGACAGTGGAGGCAAAGAGAAGGAAAAAATGTAAATGTAACACAATAGATTAAAATAATGTATGTATATCTTAATAACCATTATGGTCTTTTCTCCTTGGCTTACTTTATCTTAATAACAAATTATTGGAAAAACAATTGCCTTTTGTCTGAATAATTTTGCTTGCAAGCATGTGAGAAATCTGCAAGCAGATATGAATAATAGGTGTCTGTGACAAGAACACTGGCAGTTCATGTTTAGTTCAAAGACACACAAAGTTCTTTAAAATATGTGCCATTAGAGATGACTGTAGAAGAAAAAGATTTGCGGTTATTGCAATACACTGCTCAAAACACTTTTCACATTATAGATGGTTGAACTCAGAGCTAACAGGCGCATAATATACTGCATGCAGGTAGAGAAAAGTTACAAAATTATTATAATTCCCTCCATGTCACTATTTAGCACATATTATAAGAACTACAAGCAACAAGTTTGAGTTTCTATTGAAGTGCAATGCATTCCAGGCAAGAACAAAAAAAAATTGATATCCCATTCCAGTAAGTTCAATAGTTGCAGAAACACAGATCATACTGGCTACCAAAATATCACAAAATATGTCAATCATTTTATTGTCATGTAATCCTCTTGCACAAAAGATTCCCCCTACAAATAATTGCATTAAATATTTAAAAAAATCACCCCCTCTGTTACTTTCTGAAAATTGTATTCATTCTACACATTTTGCAACAAGCTCACTCCTATATTGCACTGCAAAAGCAATACTGTGCATATGGGTACTAACTCATTCAGTAAGCCACGGACATCCCTTCTGTCACAAATTAATGCAAACAGATGGAATGATAATGAAGACTGCATTATAGAGAGTACTGCTTTATAAATCCAAGCTTTCTCTTTCTTCTTAAAAGCATGTCACTTTATAATAGTACTTCACCATGACAGAGTCATGACTGATTCATATTATTATTTATTAGTAGTACTGGGTCTCTGGCATGGTCACTTTGGTCCCCTACTTACAAACAATCAGCCCTTGCCTCCACTATGGGTAAAATGTGAATCATACAGCCTTTGTCATACTGTAGTACCATATTTGTGCTGGGGGAAGAAATATAGAAATATTATTTTTTAATATGCTACATTCTGTAGAAAACAATAACACTAGACACTCTATAAGTAGCTCCTAGTTTACCATTTTGGGGAGAGCTGACTACACACATAATGACAACTGAGTTTTGGCAGTTCAGGGCTAATTCCATTCATTTTATCTGCTAGCATTTTCTTGGGTTTATGACTGTACTACTGCTCAACAGCAGTTACTAGACATTCAGTAGAGGGGGCTATTTAAGGAGCTTAGCCAAAATTATCAGTTACCCCAAAGCACTATCAGGATAAGTGACTTGCTCAGGGTCACACACTAGGCAAATGAAGATGCAAATATTCAAACCCTGTACCTTTGGTATTAGAAGCAACTGGTTATTAACATTATATATATATATATATATATATATATATATATATATATATATATATATATATATATATATATCTACAGTGGATATAAAAAGTGTACACAACCCTGTTAAAATGTCAGTATTTTGTGATATAAAAAATGACACCACAATAAATAATTTCAAAACTTTTCCCGCCTTTAATGTGGCCTATAACCTGTACAATTCAATTGAAAAACAAATCTGTTAGGGGAAAAATATAAAAAAATAAAAAATGTACAATAAGCTGGTTGCATAAGTGTGCACACCCTTAATCTAATACTTTGTTGAAGCACCTTTTGATTTAATTACAGCAGTCAGTCTTCTTGGGTAGGAGTCTATCAGCATGGCACGTCTTGACTTGGCAATATTTGCCTACTCTTCCCTGCAAAAGCACTCCAAATCTGTCAGATTGCGAGAGCATCTCTTGTGCACAGCCCTCTTTAGGTCCTCCCACAGATTTTCTATTGGATTTAGGTCTGGGCTCTGGCTGGGCCATTCCAAAACTTTAATTTTCTTCTGGTGAAGCCATTCTTTTGTTGATTTAGATGTATGCTTGGGGTCATTGTCATGTTGAAAGGTAAAATTCCTCTTCATCTTCAGCTTTATAGCAGACGTCTGAAGGTTTTGGGCCAAAAGTGACTGGCATTTGGAACTGTTCATAATTCCCTCCACTTTGACTTAAGCCCCAGTTCTAGCTGAAGAAAAGCAACCCCAAAGCATGATACTGCTGCCACCACCATGCTTCCCTGTGGGGATGGTGTTCTTTTGGTGATGTGAAGTGTTGTTTTTGCTCCAAACGTACCTTTTAGAATTGTGGCCAAGAAGTTCAACCTTGGTCTCATCAGACCATAACACATTTTCCCACATGCTTTTGGCAGACTTGATGTCTTGAATTGCAATGTTTAGCTGGGCCTGGATGTTTTTCTGTATAAGAAAAGGCTTCCATCTTGCAACCCTACCCCATAGTCCAGACATATGGAGAATATAGGAGATTGTTGTCACATGTAGTACACAACCAGTACTTGCAAGAAATTCCTGCAGCTCCTTCAGTGTTGCTGTAGATCTCTTGGCACCCTCCCTGTCCATTTTTTTTCTGGTCTTTTCATCAATTTTGAAGGGGTGTCCAGTTCTTTGCATCATCACTGTTGTCCAATATTTTCTCTAGTTTTTGATGACTGTCTTCAATGTGTGCCATGGTATATCCAATGTTGTAGAACATTTTTGTACCCTTCTCCTGACTGATACCTTTCAACAATGAGATCCCTTTGATGCTTTGTAAGCTCTCTGTGAACCATGGATTTTGCTGTAGCAGGCAAATGAGTAAATGTCAGGAAAATCTTACTAGGACAGCTAAACTTTATTTGGGATTAATCAGAGTCTCTTGAATGCTGTAATTAAATCAAAAGGTGCTTCAACAAAGTATTAGTTTAAGAGTGTGCAAACTTTTGCAACTAGCTTATTGTATGTTTTTTTATTTTTTATATTTTTTCTCCTAACAGATTTGTTTGTTTTTCAATTGAATTGTACAGGTTATAGGTCACATTAAAGGTGGGAAACGTTTTGAAATTATTTATTGTGGTCTCGTTGTTTTATATCACAAAAACCTGGCATTTTAACAGGGATTTGTACACTTTTTATATCCACTGTATGTATGTATGTATGTATGTATGTATATATATTTATATATATATATATATATATATATATATATATATATATATATATATATATATATATACATACATAGATATAGATATATACATAGGCCTACTTCTACCCATCAAAAATACACTTTACCAAATCCCAGCTAGACAAGTCCACATTAACAAAAGTGCATTTAAACGAAAATGCACTTTTGCGAAAAACACTTCACTGAACTACAAAATCAAAAAAAAAAAAAAACAAATACAACAAACACATTTATGCAGGGGGGTGAGCCCTCCTGCAACCCCCATGTGGGGGGCTGCAACCCACACACCTCCGCTACTTATATATACTAACTCTGAGATCACACTACAGTGGAGAAAAGGGAATATTCCCTTATTCTCACTGTACTGTGATCTATAGCCACAAGCTATCTAAAGATTAAAGGTTCCCCTCCCATACACCACTTAAGAATCAATGCAGCTGCACCACCATGGGATTCTGGAATCAGTGACCTCTCTTTGAAAGTACATGTTCATTTAAATGCACTTTGTCTAAAGTAGACTTGTCTATCTGGGATTTGGAAAAGTGTATTTTTGATGGGTAGAAATAGACCCATATATATATATATATATATATATATATATATATATATATATATATATATATATAGATATAGAGATATAGACATAGATAGATATAGAGATATAGATAGATCAATAGATATGATTATTGATAGATATAGATATACTACTGTTCGGTTTATCTGCTAGCAATCTGTCTGGGTTTATTACTGGTGTTAATACATTACTTTTAGGTGTAGCATATAACTTCACCATCTGAAAAGTGACATCTGTAAATGTAATGGTAACTTGGCATCTTCTGTTCAATAGCATGATACTCCTATGATCATTGTGGACCTAACACAGTCTAGTATTCACCCACATAACACTGTTTTGGAGACTTAGCTGGATCAACATCATTCAACTCACAAATCCTATCTGTTACATCCAGAATAATGTTTTGGGCTCTGGCTAAGAAGGCCATGATTAAAAAGTCATTAGTAAACCACATTTCTGGATTCTGTCACATTATTCAAGCCACGAAGTTGCAAGAAGCCAAGGAAGTCATTCTAGATGACAAAAAATCCATCAGACAACTGCAAGAAAAGCAGGATGCTTTATAAAATAGGCAGCATTGGAACAGTCTCCAATCAGTAATCAGTGAGACCAACAGAGCAGTAAACAGATATTAAAGCATCTGCTTTATTGGAAGATCAGCTCTCTAAAATACATCAGGTGACAATGGTCATTGAAAAGGTACACCATAGATTAGGACCCACTTCCAGTCTTTTTCTAACATCCCATGCACATTATGTTGAAACTCTTATAAATTATGATGGCAAGATGCAGATCTTAGAATTAGACAAAAGTGACAGATCTTTCACAATGCAGCATTGTAAAGTCAGGATTTATTCTAGACATTTCTGTTGATCTCACCTCAAGAAGCATTTTCTAGCATTCACCAAATGTACTACAAGAACAACTTATCCTTAAATACCCTACAATGCTTCTCCTAAAATGCAAATAAAAAAACTTTGTTGGTCTTTTTAATACCCTAGATGCAGGTCTGGCCTTACTGCCATGTATCCTAAGCATTATACAGCAGATAACACAAACAGTCCACAAAAAACTGGACTGTTTTACTCCTGTACCATCTGATGAACACTTCAGGAAAGCTGTCGGCCAGTGAGCATATGAACCCATTTCACAATCTCATGATCCAAACTGCATATGCAGAATTGACAATCTTCACCTACCAGTGAAAACCCTTGACTTGAGAATCAGATGCCAGACAACTTTTTCAAATACCAGTTAGCAACAACTTTAATACCCTAAGAGTGAAAGATTAGCAGGACAAGGTTACAAAAATATCTCATATCCAGACTTCATCCTTTCCCAAACCACAGCAGTTTAGATGAACCCATGTCAAAGGCATAAGCAGCAGAAACAAGGTGCATCATAACAAGAAACAGCAACTATGAATTTCACATTCATGTTAAATAACTGAGGTAAAATATGTTAGCTTCTGCTTTGCTTTGTGGCTCTTAAAAGCCCTTTAAGAGTTTATTTGTTTATTTATTTTATGTATTTATTTATTCAACAAGCTACAAAGCAATCATGCAGACTCAGTGTAGATTTTCCATACAAATTCCAAAACATATTGTAATACACAAAAACACTGTAAGGGACTGCAGTTGCTCTTCTATATATGTATGTGCAACAGGCAAAACACTATGCTGCTTTTTTAAATAGACCACGGCCAGGAAGGAAAAGGTTATTTAGACTCTGTTAACTTACCATGATTCACATAATGTGGAAGATGTAGAGTGCTACAGGGTGGATAGAGACACACTACAGGAAATCTGCAACCTATGTCATCCACAACGGAGAGCAAGGGCAAACCAAGGGGAACCAATACCTGTGGAGACTAAAATATGTGTAGCACTTAGCGTTTTAGCTACAGGAAACTTTCAAAGGCCAATAGGGCATATGCTGGAGGTATCACAGGCATCAGCATCCAGGACCCTACATCAATTCCTGAATGCTATGCTGCAACATGCCACTGATTACATACAATTGTCCCCATGCACACATGTAAATACCAGGATGACTAAGCAATTGCAAGAGCAAACCTCTTGAAACCAAACTGGTAATGTGGAAACATACCAATAGTACCTGGCTCACCCACCACCCAAAAAACATGAAAATGACAGTTTGAAGAATCCAAGGAATAACACATAATTCACCTGTTATAAATGCTTTCTACATAATTTTCACAAAATGTGTACACATGTACAACTCAAAAGTAAATTGTATATGATTGCTAGGCAACTCTCTCTGTGCCCAGCATTCCCCTGGTGGTGTCTATGGGCCATCTTAGAGACACCTCTGTGTCACTGACAATATAGTACTTTACACTGCAATGAAATAAGACAGAAAAGACTGTAAGGTAACCATTTTTAACAATAACACATAATGAAAGTGAATAAGACTGTGTATCTATGAAAATCAATGCATGGTAAAGATATCTGTGTCAAAAATTAAGTATAAGAATTGCATATAGATAACAGTTTAATCTCCTAATGCATATAAATAACAGTTTTTCTTCGTACCATGTGAACAAATATGGCACATACCCGAAAAATACAAGCATACTTAGCAACATCAGAAGCTTTCTGTGCAGATAAATCTAAAGGAATGTCAATCCTCTGCTCTCTGCAAATACACAATTTCTCTCACCTTCAAGTTCCCTTGCTGCATTGTTACCTTGTTATGGTTGTAGACTCATGCATTTGAGCACACTGAAGATGCCAATGAAATGTGAACTCATTAGAATTGCTGAATCCCAAAATGTTGGCTTCGTGTTTCAGATGTAAACATAGTGTAGGAACCACCTCACTGTTTATTGCTAATGGATTGCAGCTGTAATTGGTTAGTGGGAGGGAGAAGGAGTACGCAATTCAGACTCATTTACCTGAAGTGTATGTGTCAGCCAGGATATACTTATAAAGTGTAGAAGTAATTGTATCAAGGTTTGAAATGGAAGTGAGCAGCTCCCATTTCTCAGTTTCTGTTCACTAATATGCAAACTCCCCTACCTTTGTTGAAAACGATGATACAAAATGCTTTACAGACTGCATGTCTGAGATCACTGCTCATTTAAGAGAAGAATGAACGCAATATAAAGAAAAGGCAGAGCTGTATTGCTGCAAACAATACTCATAAATGGCTCAGTGGTCAGTTATTGCACTAAATATGTAATTAACACATGTACAAACAACTGAGAGTGCACAAGTGTTATATGTATTGCCAATACTGTGGATGAAATGGGACTTCTTGTATCCACAATGATTTGTATTCCTGGTGCAAAGCTGTTTCTGTGGCAAAGCGGGATAATACACACTTTGTTTTGTAGGTTCATTGGTGTGACAGTTCAAATACAGATGTGTACAGATCTTTAATGTGTACTAACATTTATTTTATAATGTTTATTTGATTTTTTTAATACCACTATTTGTGTGGTGCACAGCTTAGCACAAACATGAGAAATGGCTAAATAGAATAGATGTTATGCAATGTACTTCTGTGATAAACAATACATAAACTACAACTGCAAATCTCATATGTGTGTGCAGCACATCTGCTAAACACAGTGATCCACGCAGTCTGTGCTATCTGGCGATCATGGTTCAAATCCCACATTTGTGTTTTAAGGATGAAACATAATAAACAGTGCTCACAAGGATAAAACAAGTTGAGTTTGTCACATTTGCACATTGTGTAACTTCATGCAAACCTTGACTAATAGCCACACAAGATGCAGAAATACTAGATTTCAAAAAGAATGAATTAAGTACTGGATAAAGTAGTACTTAAATTTAACTCCATCTTCCATAACACACTTAATTCTCTTGCCCCACCCAGAATGGTCAGAATAAAATATCAGCATTCCCCTTGGCTCTCTAACTTTACTAGGTCTCTAATACACAAAAGAGATAATACGTGGAAACTTTGGACCAAAAGTAAATCTCCAGACAGGTTCCTACAATAAAAGGAAATCCACAACCTGACTAACAAACACATTATCGGTGACAAAAAGAACTTCCACCACACAAATCAAAGTACTACACCCAGAAATTCCAAAAAGTTTTAGAATACTATTAATCAGATTCTTTACCCAGGCAATCCCTCTACACCTCACCCTTCACCCAATAGCACTCCCCTTGAAACTGCAACTATCTTTAATTCATTCTTCATTGATTCCATCAGTTCTATTATGCAAAATTCATATCCACCTAATCTCCCACTCCATATCCCCCCTCTACTACACAACTGACGTTTTTCACTGAAACCTGTTCCTAACAGCTTCATTAAAAAACTTCTTCTTAAACTAAAACCATGTTCTCTATCAGCTGATAAATTGCCACTTCTCTTCCTCAAGACAGCAGCCAGATCTATAGCATATCCATTCTCCATCCTTATAAATCTCTCCATTAGGGAATCTACTGTCGCTACTATTTGGTAAAAAATCCACATTATTCCACTCCATAAGGGAGAGAATTCAACAGAACTCTCTAATTTTCATCCTATAGCCATTCTCTCTCCCCTCCCCAAAATGCTTGAACATTGTGTTCACAGTCAATTATTAGCCCATCTCATTCAACACAATATGATCACCTCTACCCAACATGGCTTCTGCCCCTACCATAGTACCACTACTGCTCTCATCTCCTTTACAAACTCCATCTCCCTTGTCAGACATAACAATAAACTAGTCCCCTGTCTCTTTCTAGATATTTCTAAAGCTTTTGACACTGTTTCCCAACTTAACCTGTCTACAGAAACTGTCTCTTGGTTTAACAGTTACAAGCAGTCTGTCAAATGGCTGTCTGCTGTATCTCCTTTTCTTCCCATTAAAATGGGTGGTCCTCAGGGGTCAATTTTATGTCATCTTCTTTTTAACATCTTTACTAATCAACTACACCAATCCTGTCCTCAGTCTTCACTCATTCAGTATGCAGATGACTCCACTATCATTTCCATTGCTGATAACCCTACTGACTTACTTACACTCACGCAAAAGTCCTTCAACCTCACTGAATCATGGCTAACTAACAATCATCTCATAGTCAACCCTAAAAAGCAAAACTCCTGTTTCTCCCTAAATCCCTTTACCACCTTAAATCATCTTTTACCATCTCATCACTGAATAACACTACCATTACTCCTGATACTCATGCAAAGCTTCTTGGTGTTATAATAGATGACCAACTTAAGTTTGACCTGCATGTTCATCACTGCATTAAGAAACCCCACCAAAAGCTTGGCCTACTATATAGAAACAAACAAAATCCTCGCCCCTGACTCTAGGACTTCACTAGTTCATGCTTACTTGCTACCCAACCTTTTCTATTGTCCTCAAATTCTTACTAACTTACACTCTTTACTTCTCTCTAAACTGGAAATTATTTACGACAAAGTAACCAGATTCACTGCTAATCTGCCTTCAAAATTTCATCACTGTCTTGTTCTAAAAATTCTTGGATGGCTTGAGCGTCTTAAACAACTCTTATTTTCTCAACTTATTTTCATCCGCTCTATCCTGAACAAACTCTCCTTTTGCCCTAGCAGCAATACTCTTATCTCTATCGATAACCCTCCCCGATACCTTAGAAGCTCTGATCAATGTTTATTACAGATTCACAAGCCTAAAAAATTAATTGGACAAAATCTGTATAGCTATTCTCCTGCCAACCAATCGAACAAGCTTCCCATGTCTCATCAGAAATATTAGCAATATCCATGAATTTAAGAAAATACTCAAACATCTAAATTCCAACTGGTTATGTCTTTGTGACCTTCCCACCTGAGCTCTGTCCCTTATTAATATTCTTTTTCTTTTTTTTTTCTTTTCCCTTCTAACTATACATATGATATTAATTGTATTCACTTATTTATATCAAAGTATTAAGTCATAGGTTCATAGGCTCATAGGTTGGTACTAGGCTATCGGCCCTAGGGCCTATACAAGCCTAGCCATAACAATGCCCTGGCTATTTCTTCCCACACTATTTACTTCCCTGGTCCCCTGTCTAGCAGGGTGACTGACATGATCCCCGGGGTGAATTTCCTTTCTCCCATCCAATAGTCAAGGTTTCTTTTGAAGAGGGCAAAGGGGGCACTCTGCTTGACATGTATGGGCAGTCTATCCCAGAGTCTGGGGAGTCTCTGGGTCAGGAACCTATCCCTCCAGCATGTTTTGTTTATTGTGATGGCAAGGATTAGATCCCTGGGGTGTGTGACTCTGAGGGATTGGGATTTCTTTAAGTATAGCATGTCTAACAGCTCTGGGTTTGACATGGCATTGTATGTTAAGCAGAGATCACCTCTGAGTAGACGATATGCAAAAGAGTATAGCTGGAGTTTTTTAAGGTGGTCAGCATAGGGCATCTGCTTTAGGCCTGTAATTCTTTTAGTGAGGTATTTCTGCAGCCTTTCCAGTTGTTGCAGATGTCTTGAGAGGTACATACCAAATGGGGCATTGTATTCTATAATGGGTCTAATGAGGGATGAGTACAGTGGGACAATGACCTCCTTTTTCCTGGATGAAATGCCCTTAGTGATGAGGTGTGCCACATAGAAGGATTTCCTGACTGCTGTGGCGATGTGGTTATTGAAGGTGAGACCACTGTCCACCTGTGTCCCAAAGTCTCTTATCATACTTTCAGTGTTTAGTGTACTGCCACCTATGTGGTAATTCATGGGTACATGTTTTTTCCCAAAGGGGACAACTATAAATTTCTTGGCATTGAGCTTGAGCTCATGGCTCTGGCACCATGTATCTGTTTCTGTAAGGCCGTTTTGTAGAGTATCCAAATCATTTGGGGATTCAGTAATGGCTACCAGTTTGCAGTCACCTGCGAACTTTGCTAGCCAGAGTCCCTTAGTGTTGGCCTGTACTTCAGAGAAGTAGATGCCAAACAAGAGCGGTCCCAGGACTTAACCCTGAAGTACTCCACTTGTCACTTGTCTGGAGCTGGATTTGGAGTCAGCTACTTTTACAGTGTTGGTTCTGTCAGTAAGCCATTTGGCAACCAATCGAGTGACGTAGGGATTAATGCCCAGCTTAGTAAGTTTATCTATGATTCCAGAGTGGGGGATGGTGTCAAAGGCCTTGGCGAGGTCCAGATAGGCTGTGTAGACTGCCTTACCCTCATCCACGGCTCTAGAGACTGATTCAAAAAACTCAATCAGGTCCAGGAGACAAAATCGGCCCTTCATGAACCCAAATTGGGTGGGGTCCAGTGTTTGAAGGTTGCCAATATCTTTGTTTATAAGTTCCATGATAATACGTTCCATGGCCTTGCAGATCAGGCTCGTAAGACTGATAGGGTGGTAGTTCCCTGGATCCAAGGTGGATCCCCCCTTGTGGAGTGGGATGACTGTAGCTGTGCACCACTCAGTGGGCATGAAGCCTGAGGTGAGGGTATGATTAAACATAACACTTAGGTGCGGTGCCAGTTCATTTTGTAGTTCAAGTAGTACACAGCCCAGGATGTCATCTGGTCCCATGGATGCTGTATTCTTAGCTTTGGAGAGTGTGGCTTTAACTGTGTGGCCATTACCGGAATCTGGCAATCTTCTAGTAATGAGATGGGCCATTTAGGGGGTGAGATGGGGGTGAAGTTGGCACTGAATCGATCTCTCAGGATATTGGCAATATCCTTGAAATCAGTATATTTAATGCCATTCTGTTGTAGCTCAGAGCAGATCTGAACATTGCCATTTAGATTCTTGACATAGTTATAGAATGCCTTGTGGTTGTCTTTGGAATCTTTGGCAATTTTATTTTCGTAACTAGCTTTTTGCTTATGTTTCAATATGTTGTTTCTCTGTTGTATTGTATTTTATTTTATTTTCCATGTAAATTATTTTGTTTTGCTGTATTCTGGAGCTTTTCTCCTGGGCCTCTGCTGAAAAAGGGCTTTTGCCCAGTCAGACTATCCCGGTCAACAAATGTCAAATAAATAAATACATACATACATTGTTGCATCTTTTACTTTCCACCACACAAACCCGCTAATCAGTATTGTGTGGCAGTTAGCTACCTTCTTCAACACCTGCAGGTCTAGAACACTTACAGACAGGAAGCAGACAGAAGACAAATTCAAAATGGATACATCATATCCTTTAGGGATTGCCACCACACAAACATGCTAAGTGGTGTTGCACTGTGGTTAACAGACATACTTAACAATGAATATGAAAATATTCAACTGTTTTTAACTATTCCTTTGGCAGCAGATGTAAGGTTAGGGCTCCAATACAGATAATCCTGGGTTCTAATACAGCAAATTCCAAATATTTTTTACTGTTGTTCCATTTTAATTTATATTAAAATTCACATAAAAATTTATTTCACTCAACATGCATTGGCAAGAAATCACTTTGAAGTATTCCCGTTTTCTCTGGTTGGACATGTCTTGTGGTAAAAAAAGGAAGATACCCAATTTAGGGTGCAAAGGTGGGGTGCTGCAGAGTCCAGAATCTTCACTGGACTCCTTGTGAAACACCACAGCTGAAGGCACTTGCAGGGGGGTTATAATGGCTCCCAGTACAAATCTGAGGCATTGAATAGTCTGGCCAAGGCTGTCTCCTGTGCAACTGGCATTCCATGCACTGGAGAACAGTGTAGGCATCATTTTAATGACCTGAAAATGTGCATGTAGGATACACTCAACCAGTGAATGGATGAGTTCAGGACAGTAGACATCACATAGTTGTGGAAGTATAGTGATAAAGAGAATTTATAATAGATAGAAAACTGCATATAGGCAAGACTGGCATGCACAATGTTCCTGTCTTGTTCTCTTCTCTTTATTTCAAAGCAAACCAAGAGATTATGGTGAATAGAGATGCCCATATTGAGTATATAGAGAAACTGAGGGAAACAAGGGGTATGCAGCACAGCATTACTATTATTTCTTCTATATCGTTGTAGCAAAGTAAGCATGCATATCCTAACTATAAAAGCAAGCATGCATGCTTCAGTCGGTACAACTAACCAGTTGTAGGAGTCAGGTCTAATACTGTAGTCAGATGTTGTGGGTTCAAATACCTCAAGTAACAAATATATAGTAAAATGCTTTAAAAATATTACATAATTTAATTTCAACAAAAGTGTCATAAATGCCCTGCTGTTAACTTAATCTGTATAATTGGACCAAGCATATGTGCAATACATGCACATTGCAAGGATTACTTTGAGCAATCCTTACTTATAGTTTGTAGTTATTAAGAAGTAAACTTAAATGTAAAAGTAAAGGTAAAATACTTTATTATTGTGATAATGCTTTGTATTTCACTGATGATGTTACTAATTTGATCTTTTCTCTCTTACCTTATCACTTATGTCTCTTTTGTAGTTTTCTATGTGTTATCGAAATGTTTCCATGTTATCCATCTCTGACACATCACAAAAATCTTTACAGCACAGGGAGGTAGACCAAACCCCCTGGCTCAGCCTGCCCCTGCTCCACTGACTCCTGCACTGACACCCAGCACATCTGTGATCCAACCTGGCAGCACTGTCTTCAATGTCTCTATACTACCTGGGCCCCCCACATCAGGTAGCACTACCCTGACAGCTGGCAGTGTGGTGCCCCCCAGGAGTAATGGTGGAGGAGGGGATTTTATCACCCACCAGGAGTTGCCAGGCTTGGTGCACAGGGTTGTGCACAGTACCATTGATGCAATCCTATGCTGGATGAGGGGATGCTCTTTTTTATGGTCCAGAAGAGAAGATGTCAAGCACTCCAACAACCAGTGAAGTAAGGGGACAGTGATGATAATCCTGCAAGTGAGGAATACATTATCGGTGTCCCCTTGTTTTATGGACGTGGGCATCTGTTGTTCCTTCCCTATCCCTAATCCTGTTACCCCCTGACCTGTTGTATCCCTCATGCCCCCCCTGTTTTGTTTTTCCTGTTTGTTTGTATCTGCTTCCTCACCTACCCTGGTTACCTGACCCAGAAATGCCTATGACCCTTACCCAACATTCCTCTCTTACCGAAGTAACAAAAATTAAATGGGCACCTATCCCACAAAAAAAAAATATTTCATCCCATACATAGTTCTCCACTTTGCACAGATGCCTTCTTGACATTCAATTTGGATTTGGTTCAATTGGCTATACAACATGCTTTTATTGTTGTCACCCTCTTTGATGAAGTAAAAGTCCAAATTCAGCTAATATTCTGTACATATTTTCATTTTATAGTTTTGAAGACGTAGATATGGTTCTTTCTTACCTCCCTCCTGCAAATTCTTATATTGCCTTCCTTTTATTCTTCCCAATGCTTGCCTCCAATTTCAACACTGTTCTATCTACCTCATTTTAACACCTTTAATCTGGTCAAAAATAGAATCACACACATAAGTTAAAAAAAAAAAAAAAAAAAAACAATGAAGCCATTCACTTTTTTACTCTGTGTTCGCATGGAGTTTGGCATCACGCACCAATGCCAAGCAATGGTGAGCAGTTCTTTAATGCTGCTATAAGGTAACACACAGTGAATGTGGAATAAAGAATTATTTAATTACATTATAAATATATATTTAAAACTGAATACACCTGGATTTGAACCCTATATCATCTGGGCTACAAAAGTAAACTGACAATGCATTTACACCTGCTGCCACAGAGTTAGCTAAGCAGCAAGTGTATTTCTCATGTTCAGTACTATTCACACTGCTGACTTCCAATTGTCTCTGCTTAACATGTTTGTGAGGAGGTAAACAACCACTACAGCTCTCATAATTTTAACAATGAAGCACAGGCTCATGTTTGCTTGACTCTTAAATATGTACACATGGCGAAGCAGTATAAATGTGCATCTCATACTAACAAACACTTTGCCATCTATTGCATAAACACGCTACTTGGTAGTGTTCAGTAGAAAGTCCACATTAGCATGTATTACTTATGTTTACTGCCCATTTAGTCTTCATCCCATGAAAGCACATGTAAAAACACAAAGGAAAGGCACATTTTAAGGAAAGAACACATATTTACATTGTAGTCATCTGTTGCCTGCACCCATACACTTGAAACTTGGTCTCTTAGTACTTGTTCACACATATATAAATTACATTGCAGAAATAAATAAAAAATGCTTTTTTTTATACTATGGACATGTCTATACTGACAATAGGGTCTAGATTACATATCTGAACGCTTAAATGTTCGAATCACTAAAGATCGACCTTTAGCAAATGAACATTTAAATGTTTGAATATGAATAAAAATTAAAAAAAAAAACAAAAGGAAAAAAAAAATTCAAGCTCCCCTGCATCCCCCACGCCCCCCACTACTTAAATATACCAACTCCAAGATTGCACTACAGTGTAGGGAATGGGAAATTTCCCATTTCCACACTGTAGCACACTGAAGTGCGATCTCAGAGTTGGTATATTTAAGTTGCAGGGGTGTGGGGTGCAGTGGGGCTTGCCCCCTGCTTAAACCCTTTCCTTTTTCTTTCTTTTTTTTTTTTTTTATTATTTTCTTACACATTCGAACATTTCAATGTTCGATCGCTAAAGGTCAATCTTTAGCGATTTGAACATTTAAATGTTCCGATATGTAATATAGACCCTGACAATGCACATTCAGATTTTCCAATACTTGTAGTAATGTAGACAGCTGTTTTTTAAATAGTTTGCAAAGCTGTCATTTTAAGGTATATCAGCACATGGGAAATACAACAGCAAATGCTACACTTTGCATACTCATCAATCTGGTAACATCCAGATCTTTAATATCTTGTAGATGTATATCCATTTCACACAGGCCTTCCAATATCTTCTCTCAAACATCCAGTGATGATGTCATGCACAACAAATTGTCCTGCAACCTTGTAAAAGTAAGACTTGTGCCTTGGTGCTTGTGTTAAGGACTGAGTTCTCTAGTTTGTGTACTTAGTTAGGTAGGAGTTCTACTCTCACTGAAGTAAACTGGCGTGTGTATGTGTGTGTGTGTGTGTGTGTGTGTGTGTGTGTGTGTGTGTGCATGTCTGTCTCTCTAGTCAGAACAGTATAACTGTTTATCCTACAGTCCCATGGAGTACCCATATTTTGATAAATGTACATACCTACACATCCATTTCATTCAGGTCTCCAAACATCTTCTCTCAAACAGCCAATGATGATGTCATCCACTATAAATTGTCCTTCAGCCTTGTATGTCAGACGTGTGCCTTGGCACTTGAGTTAAGTACTGAGTTCTCTAATTTATGTACTTAGGTAGAGTTTCTAATCTCACTACAGTCAACTGGTGTGTGTGTGTGTGTGTGTGTGTGTGTGTGTGTGTGTGTGTGTGTGTGTGTGTGTGTGTGTGTGTGTGTGTGTGTGTGTGTGTGTGTGTCTAGTCAGAAGACTATAACTGTGTATCCTGCAGTCATCACTAAAATGATATGGAGTACCAATATTTTGACAGTTGTGCATGTCTGCACATCCATTTCATTCAGAACTCCCAACATCTTCTCTCAGTCGTGATGCCATCCACTACAAATTGTCCTGCAGCCTTGAAAAAGTGAGACTTGTGTACTATGGTACTTGCATTAAATACTGAGGTCTCTAGTCAGCATACTTAGGTAGGGGTTCTGTTCTCACTGCAGTCAACTGGTGTGCGTATGTGTGTGTGTGTGTGTTTGTTCACTTGACTGACATTAGACAGAGCATTTTATAACTGCATGTGGGGCACTGCTATTACCATCTCCTCATCAGACACTGTTGATGTCATCACTTATAAAGTGTTTATCCGACACTCTCCAAGTCAGACTTGTGCTGTAGTGCTTGCATTAAATACTGAGGTCTCTAGTCAGTGTACTTAGATAGGTAGGGGATCTGTTCTCACATTAGTCAACTGGTGTGCATGTGTGTTTCTTCACTTGCTTGACTTTAGAGAGCTCATTTTACACCAGTATGTGGGATACTGCTATTACCTTTTTCTTTCACCAGACTCTGCTGATGTCATCAGCTATAGCTGTCTCTCAAGCCTGTTCTGTTAATGTCATAGGCTAGGTTAAGTTACTTAGATTGAGTGACTCCTGTACCATTAGATTTGCAGATGTGCAACATTTCCATCTGGGCAGGGTCAAAGACTGCCCTGTAGACCAGGCACAAGTCACCCTTCAGCAGGCTATACTTTACAGAATACAGTGGCAGGGCTTTCATTTTAGCCACATACATTATGGCATGGTTTAGAGGCCGTGTATTGTCTTGGTGAGAAACCCCTGTGGTCTATCCAACTGCTGCAGGTGTCTGGTAATGTACATGCAAAACAGAGCACTGTACTTTATTAGTGGTCTGTTGAGAGTTGAGTACAGTGGTGTTATAACATCTTCAGACCTAGATGCAATGTCCTTACTTATGAAGTACACAACATAGAAGGCATTCCTTCCCACTGTGGAAACTTGATGGTCGAAGTTCAGATTGTTGTCTACCTGTGTTTCTAGGTCTCATACCACTGGGTTTGAGCTTAAGGAGGGTGTTGTCAATACTTTCATTAGTGAAGAATTCTACTTTTCCAAAGACATTAATAATGGCACTTTTTGCATTTAGTTTTAGACCGTGGCTTTGATACCAATCATTTGTCTGTGCTAGCCCCTCCTGTAATATGTTAATTTCATTGGAATATTCAATTATTGCATCTGGTTTGCAATCATAAGCAAACTTGGTAAGCCAAAGGCTGTTTACTTTAGCCTGGACTTCCAAGAAATAGATTCCAAACAGTAAAGGCCCCTGATGATGACTGTACTAGTAGAGGTTGAGACACCAACTTTTACAGTATATGTTCTATTGATGAGCCAGGTGGGTACCCATCCAGTGACATAAGGGTCAGTCCCCAGCTGGGAGAGTTTCTCAATGATACCTGAGTGGGGGGTTGTGTCAAAAGCCTTGGCCAGGTCAAGATAGGTGGTATGCATGGTCTTACCTTCATCCAGGGATTTGGTGACTTTCTCAAAAATGTCTACTAGATTTAATAACCATAATCTACCTTTAACTAAGCCAAATTGGGTTGGGTCTAAAGTTTGAAGGTTGTTTACATACTTGTTGACAAGGTCCATGATTGTTTTCATGGTCTTGCAGAAGAGATTAATTAGACTTATGAGTCTATAATTCCTATGGTCGGCTGATGCCCCACTGCCTTTGTGCAAGAGGATTACTGTTGCTGTTTTCCACTCCAATGCAACAAAGTCAGTTCTCAGGCTATAGTTAAAGAGGATACTAAGTGGTTCCACTAGGTCCTGTTTTACATTGCTTAGTAAGCAACCTGGGATGTTATCTGGTATCAATGGGGCCATCTTTTTAGCCTTAAGGAGCATGAATACGAAGTGATGTCTAGAGACACTATGCAGAGGACTGGTGTCAGGTATGCTTTGGGTATGGCTGGTGGGGCCAGAGGGGTGAAATTTTCACCAAATCAGTCAGCTAGATGGTCAGCAATTTTCTCCAGTGCATCTTCATGTTTAGACTCCTAGCATTAAGCAGCAAAACCTTGAGTTTGTCTCCCTTTATTTTATGTCAGAACTGTTATTGCTCTGACATTGCCTAAAAAAGGCACTATGGGAAGGCAAACACCTTTTCCAGTATCCAACAGCCTAGAGGACACAGGTGCAGACCATATGCAGCAAAGCAGTGTGGCCTGTTGACGATGTCATTCCAGCCTGAGAGATACTTGATCCCCCTGGACTGAAACCAGAAGCTAAGCCAATTGTTGATGTAGAAAAATGTTTGTTTATATTGTGGCATCTTCGCTAGTGAAGGTAGAATGCTGCTTAGGGCTAGGTTCATACCTGCCTGGGAGACATAATCTGAGAGTTCAGTCATGTGTCTCTTCATATAGTCCAGAAAGGTACATCTCAATTAATTCACCCCAACTTGTACTATGACAGAGCCATAACGGTATTTGTTGATTGCAGCTGGCCGTAATTTGGGGACATATGTCCTATTGTTTGATAATTATATAAATCTGTTTATATGCAGGTGCTATGTTGAAATATTCCAACATTGGTGGCATGGTGCCATCAATGTACCTGCATGCTGTTGTTATTACCACTGTGGTCCCATATATGCATGTGATCCATTTGCTATGCAACTGTTCCGTATCTGGTGTCTGGGTTAATTGAAATATCTATGCATGCTGTTAAACCTAATCCTGGAATGTATTGACTATTACTAACCCACATATGTTGATAAACAATAAACCCCATAGCGCATAGGGGAATGCGGGTCCCAGTGGACCCACCTGTCCCACCTCACCTGGCCGTGGCACCGGGAACCAGCATGTCTGAGGCCAAATCCGGGCCTCCTCATCCATTGGTCCTGCACCACCTTTGGGTGGAACTGCCTCAGGGGATGGGGCTCCCCCTGGGAGTGGGCACAGGCAGGAACATGTCACCCGTTGCCAGGCACGGGACATGGTGTGTAGCAAGCTCCACTGGGAGGTCTGCTACACCAGCTCAAGGGCCGCGTGTCATGACTAGAGGGTCAGCCTGGATCTCCGACTCAGCCCCCAGCACAGCCACCTTTGGGGCTGTGAAGGTGCACTGGTGACTGCCAATGGGTGGGGACCTCAGTCCCACTGTTTCCACTAAGGGCCTCATGGGCTTCAGATTTCCCAATACCCCTCCCCATCAAGGGGTTTAACCCCCACATGTGTCATATACTGCCCCTGTATGCGTCTTGTTTGTCTTGTCTGTTAACCTATCCAACTTACCTCCCCAGATATACCTACTATCCATCCCCAATATCCCACTCTCACCTGAAAAAAAAAGGACAATCTGTTCCTCCCAAAAAATATTGCCCCATACATAGCTGTCCATTTCGTACACGTGTCAACTGGACACATGTAATCTGGTCTAATTGGCATCACAACATATTATTGCTGTCCTCGCCCCTCTCTCAGGGGTTTGAGTGTCCAAATCTACATCCAAATTAGTGCATATGCACAGCTGTTGCTGTAGAAGAAATGGGCAGCTATGGACCTTCCCTACACCCTCCTGCACATCCCAGCTATATTCCCTACTGCCCTTCCCTCTTTGTGCCACTTTTTCACCACTTTCCTATCAACCCTTTTTTCTTTTCTTTGAAAGAAATTAGTGCGGGTTTAAGCAGGAGTAAGTACTTTTAAGCAACAGTAAGTGGGTTTAAGTTTGTTTGCATGGGGGTAAGCAATGCCTACACAGGTTACACAATTTAGAAGCTAAATCACTATAAGAAACTGTAACCGGAAGTTAGCACTGCTTACCTCATGCAAACCCGCTTACAACTGCTTAAAAGTGCCTTAATCACTCTGTATCCAACGGTCCTTGTTCTGCCCAACAACAAAATAAACAACCTTTGTAAGGCTCAATCCCAGGACCCTGTGGACCAGAACCAAAGTGATTTATCACCAAGTCATGTCAAATATACATAACCCTGATGTTTTCACAAACATAACATCCAGCACAGTCATTCAACAGTACAGGAAATGTATTTAAACATGTAGATGTATCTGTGTGTATATATATATTTATATCTAAATAGATATAACATATCTATATATGTATATATATATATATATATATATATATATATATATATATATATATATAGATATAAATATGTACACACACACACACATATATATATATATATATATATATATATATATATATATATATACATATGCAGATATCTATAGATATATTTGTCTACATCTATATGTGTGTGTGTGTGTATATATATATATATATATATATATATATATATATATATATATATATATATATATATATATATATATATATATACACACATACATATATATATATATATATATATATATATATCTATATAGCAATAAATATATGTAATAAAATAGACGTTAACTCACACGGAGTTAATGCCCTCGCTGCTAAAGTCAAAATCAGGTTCCAATAAAGAAAAAGTGCAGCAAGCAGCGTGAGCAAAACAATGAAGGAGCACGTATATAACATAAAACTGCTATCTCAGCAGCAAACGATAGTTCAATCCAAATATAGGAACAGTCCAATAGATGAAATAAAATATATTTCCAACTAGAATAAATGAACAGAATCCACGTATGCATAAACTATAAACAGAAGTTTA
>NC_056744.1:1103607570-1103779882 GCF_019279795.1 Protopterus annectens | reverse complement strand
TATATATATATATATTTAAAAATTAAGTGTATGTAGTTATTCTTATAGATTTTTGCTTCAGTCTCATTATTGATGTATTAAAAGTATTTAAAAAGTTTTTAAATTAATTATGTATTAAAGAATTTTAAATATGTTACATGAATTATATTACATATATTATATATATGCATATATATGTTTTTAGAAAGCTCAGATACTTAATTGAATAATTGAGTTTTAATTATTGTGTTTTCCCGCCTTACCTAATATTTAAACAGTTTGAATGTTCTTGAACTCAGGTCTGATGAAGCTTATGTCGAAAGCGCTTACCTGAGGTGCACCAAATAAACTTCTGTTTATAGTTTATGCATACGTGGATTCTGTTCATTTATTCTAGTTGGAAATATATTTTATTTCATCTATTGGACTGTTCCTATATTTGGATTGAACTATCGTTTGCTGCTGAGATAGCAGTTTTATGTTATATACGTGCTCCTTCATTGTTTTGCTCACGCTGCTTGCTGCACTTTTTCTTTATTGGAACCTAATAAATATATGTAAGCATAAATATATATCTATATAGGTATATACAGACATATATCGATAGATATAAAAGGGAACATAACAAAAACATATATGTCCACATGCACCGTTAATGGGGGTGATGGGGCCAAACAACATGTGTCTTGTACGTATAGATATCCCACCCCACAGGTAAACACATCTGCTCTGCAATGCAATACCAACTGTTGCAAATCCCATAACCAGGACCTGACACAACATGGGCACAAGATGTTAACAGTACTCCATCCCACCTGTATGATGTCAGGCTGGTGTCAGTAACATATGCGGTACAGTCTGGCTACCATAAGGAATGTACAATGTAGAAGCAATCAACATTCCTAAGATGCATATACACAGACACATATATGCTGATACATATATATGTGTATATACATATATATAGATATATATGTAACTACACATATACACGCATAGATATATATATATATATATATATATATATATATATATATATATATATAGGATGATACATATGAAGAAGGTGCACATAATACGGAACTGCCACTATGGCTTCAGTTGCCACCTGACCAACTGGACACTGTATGAGCCATCCATACGAATGACAATTTTTGCCTGCAGCATATTCCCACAGAGAGGTCAAAGGATATAACACCACACACAGGTCTGCATACATAGTAAAGCTTTATTTGTGTACTATTACAGTTGTATATGCCATGTCATATAGCTGTTTAGACTCTAATATACATATAAACAGAGTAATGCAACTGTGAAACAGTTATATTAATATAGTAGTCTGGAAAGGTTGACATATGTTGCTGTCCAGGCCGAAGCCTCCAAGTAGTACAATAGTAAAGACAGACTGGGCCACACGATAACACTCAATTAACAGTAAGTAATGCAGATGTATAGTCCAGCAGCCTCTAACTGCACTCTGTACACAATCCCTTGGGGGTAAAGACCTCAGTTGACACAATGGGGTGTATCTGTTACATAACAAGGCATAACTGAAATCATCACAAACACACTGACAAAAAGAACAGATTGTATAGCAGGAAGCAATAGGCCTGCATTTACCCAAGTGAATTGTATGGCAATGTACATCCAGATACCTAAAGGCAGCTTACCCCTGATACCCCCACATGTTGTAACAGCCTAGGTTAGTTATGGTGCATACCCCCATAGACTGAATAATACAGGGCTATATATCACTGTTACATACACTGGCCTCTTGAGTGCATAAGGGCACACGTATTGTGTAGATGAAGCCCACACGTATATGGCCCCAACCCCACAATATGTGTGGGGGCCACAACAGCTGTGGACTGATGGCAGAAATGGCAGCATGACATACTCACAGCCCACTACATAACAACACCTGACAGCATGTCATATGTACAAAACCTGGTATGTAGGTGGAGGACAGAAGCTAGAACACAGGGCCCTATGTGAAATACTGTTGTCATACTCTAAGCAAGTCGCTGGTGTTACAGGATAGTCTGCAACATACCCTTAGTCAGGAATATGAAGTTAGAAACAGACATATATGTAGCCATGTACTGATAGCACTCAAGACACACACTGCCAGTGATATATCTGACACAAGACCTGTGTGGTGGACAGACAAAACACAATAGGCACACCTCTGGCAATCAAGTGGATAGGCCCACAGTTGAGAGCTATGCAGACAGACTGCATTCCAAGTTAAACTAGTATGTACACAGAAACCCTGAAACAATGCTGCTATACAGTGCATACAACACTACTCACACTCTGTCTGTAGTTCTGGAACCTCCTAGAAATATGTAGCTGGCCTGAGTGTGCAGGTTCTCTTGCAAGAGATATTGCTACCTGCTGTCTGTAAAACTGTTGCCCACACACAGGAAGGATGTCCACCATACAGGAAAGGTAAAGGGGCCATGCCCAAATGATGTAGGGATTTATAGTAGTTGGTTGCCATGACAGTGGTAACTGGAAGTACTACACAGCATGCTGCATGCAGGTAGCAAGTGGAGGACACTGACTGGTGCAGAGGACATCACCTGATCATGTCCATCACCTACAAAATCCATGTGGCAATCCATTCAAAGCAGCTCATTCCATTTACTGAGAGAGACTGAGAGAGAACGAGAGAGAGAGAGAGAGAGAGAGAGAGAGAGAGTGGTTGAAAGGCAAAACCAAAAAAAAAAACATCCAACAAACTATCCAGAAGAGACTTCATTCCCAGAACCTGTATGTGAAGTATATATGCATGTAATTGACCGCAGGTGTTGTTGTTGTAATGATGTTCAGCTGAACAACTGCTAAGGACAATAGAGTCCATCCTTGTGGGTAGTGGGTCATACCCGTCAACCGTGCAGAGCAGCACTGATTGATAAGATGTAAGCTATCATAGTATGTGTTGTGTAATGGGAAGTATGTATATTACTGTGGCCAATAGCTTGTGGGAGAAGTTATGCCATAATGATGGACACGTGGGTTCCACAGCCCACCTCTTGCAGGATACTCAGGTTAACCTGTATTGTAGCATGCAGGAATGCCATAGGTGTGTAATAGGGTTACCTGCAATCTGGCCCTACATATACCCCCTAATGTCAGGCGGTGTCCATATGTGGCACCCATCTGTGTTGTAGCAAGGTAGAACAGTCCAGCTGTGCAGAAAGGAGTTGTGAGACTGTGGATCTGATGTTTGAATGTACCCCATATATAGGTATGCATATGTGTACACACACACACACACACACACACACACACATATATACACATACCCATGTGTAGACATATATATAAACACATATATACAACATCATATATATATCTACACATATATAGATATATACCTATATGCACATGTCTACATATATACACACACACAAACATATATGTATGTAAATACATGTCTCTTATATTACCACTACAGTACTGCATGCTATGTGCTAGGAAACAGCACACATAGCAATACGCACAGATATCTACAACTGTCAGTGTGTGTGACATGGATGGGTATGTCACATGTGAACCCCTTGTTGGGACCACATTGCCCTTGTCTGAGAAGTGTTGAATGGGAATATGGGGAAGTATGGCAAGTATAGTTGTGGAGGTAGTCAGGGTTGGTTGATATAGAGGAAAGCCTACAGGGGTGGTATGTGACACATGTGGTGAGTAAACACCCTGGATGGTGTGTGTGGTCTGTGATGTGGATGCCCCATGGGCCCCAATATGGACACACTGGGAACAAGCCTCACACCTACTGCTACTCACAACAGCAGTCCATGTCCCGAAGGTGCCTGGCCTTAAGGCTGAGCAGGAGGAGCATGTGAGCCCTGTCAATGCGTACTGGGTGTCTCAAGGTGATGTAGCATATCTCACATGTGTCTGTGGAGCCTGTTATGCAACAGACCCTGGGCCTGACCTTGGGGGACAAGATCATGCCTACGTGTTCCCCTGTGGGGAACAACATCCCCTAAGTTGGTTCCACCTGAAAGTATTGCTGGACCAGTACATGAGGAGGCCCCAGGGTGGGTCACACATGTGATGTGGCCTGGTAACATGGAAAGATGAGTTTGGAGAGGTGGTTCTGCTAGCCAATAGTACATATACATGCTATTGTGTCACTGTTATAGAACATATGTCAGTAGTAATAGTCTACACAATCCCGGAACATATCCAACAGCATGCATAGATAACCCCAATAACACAGAATGTCAGATGTGCAGAGACCACATAGCAAACATACCACAGGCATATATGGAACCATATTGGTCCTGACAATGGCATGCAGGTGAACAGTCTGTAACAGGCAAGCAATGATAGTGTCCACACAGGCAACATAGCTACAAACACATTGCACAAAATGTGGTACAATACAATATCTGCCCCACTGGTAGGTAAGCTGTAGCCATACCTACTGAGTTGTGTGTACAGTTTGTTGTCGCTGATATGGTGGGGGGGGTGACAGTGATGTGTATTACGAACTGTGGTAACCTTGCTGCATGACTTGCTCACACCTGTGTCCATCTTTATGTCTTTCAGGCAAGATGTCCCATGGAAGGCTTCCAACATACTCAGCAGCTGAGAATGGCATTGTGGTGAACCACCTAATACAGCACTACCCGGTCTTATTTGGCTGGGCCACCTATGATCAGCAGGAGCTGACCGCCCTGTGGAACAACCTAGTCCACAAGGTCAATGATGTCAGACTGCAAAATCACAGTTATGAGCAGGTCTGGCATCATTGTTCTGACCTGCTTTGCAATACCCATCAGCATGCTGCTGCAGTCCTGGAGGGGATCACCTCACCACAGGGGGGCCATGTCAACCATCCCTCTGACACGTGTGGAGGAGCTCCTAGCCAGCCTCGTGGCACCTGCCCATCTGAATAGCCATCAACTGCCAGACACCTTTGTGGAGGTGGGTGCTACCCACACACCAGCTGAGGAGCATGCAGATAAGGCCACAGGGCACATCAGTAGACCACTGTTGTGTATACATCAACATCTGTACAGGTAGATCATGCATATCTGACATGTTATAGATATAGTTTGTTGCTGCATAGTAGTGATAAACAGATGTGCATATGTGGTAATATTGTGGACATGTAGTGTTGATGTATTGTAATGCTGCACAAACCCTGTAGCAATGCCACAGGTGTGGCCACTGACTTTGCATCTCTCATCCTCTTATGTAGGTCCCAAGTGGTATACCACCAAGGCAGCAGCCTGTAGCTGGTGAGTATGGTTTATGTAGATGCTTGCCAATACACCGGGCATGTAATGGCTATGGTATACTCCATGCACACATCTAACACACCTACCCTGAATGTATGCTGTACATGTGCACGTATTGTTGCTATTAAATGCACAGCATCACAGTGGTGAACATCATGGGGTATTGGAAGGGTCAGACACCTGCAAGATAACTAACATCCTGTCATTGTGGAATGTCCCAGGGGAGTAACATAATGGTGGGAAACATGGCCTACAGTAGGGACATGTTCGGAACAACACCCGTATACAGTGCAACACCAGTGTATATACCTGTAGGACAATGGCAACTGTTGCAAAGTATAACGTATTAGTGTGGTCCACATTATCAGCTGGGACTAGGCTGTAACATGTGGTGTTCAGTGTAAGGGACACTGCAAACTGACACATGTGTAGGCCTTACTTGTCAAGCATCTGCAAAAAGGCTGAAGGTGGGGGGTTGTCAGCATGACACACCAGTGCTCTGCAGCAGGGATCCTAAGGATGCTAAGAATGGGTGTATCTGTACATAGTCAGGTTCAGGAACTGTGGCAGATGTAACCCTACCCCTAAAGCAATAGCGACGGCAGTGTGTAAACACCAAGGGATGTGCACATGAGTAGACCTTGCAATCATGCAGATTAGGGGGACATGTGTAGAGAAGACTGAACATACACTGGCAAATGCAGATGGCCTATGCTAGTATACCCCTACCAGAAGTAGTGAGTGTTGTAGTACACATAACAATAGGTGCAACAAACTGTCATGATAAGGGTGTGCACATATATTCCCACTCGGAGTGTATGCATCGTGGTCAGCATCCACACAACTAACACATTCCATAGACACTACATGTGAAAGTACTATGTCACATATCAGGCTCATGTACTGTTAACATATACAGTGATGTGGTCCCATGACAGATCAAGGAAGGTTGCATCATATCAATAAGGGTGTGTACACCCCCCATAGCCATGGTATGCTCTCATGGTTGTCAATGTAATAGTATTGGATTGGTCATACATGGTCTGCTGATGCTGAGAGCTGTAAATCAGACATCAGGCATTCACAAATGGCATTTGTCCACATATCATCCCAGGTATGTGTTGCTGAAAAACATAGGGGCTATGAGCATGAAAGCTGACATAACTGACACAGTACTACACATTCACTAATGGGTTGGACACCTGTGGGGTGTGGTGCACAATACATGACAGGGTACAGAACAGGTGCACAGCAATACTGTGTACATGGGTACAGTGGTATCTAGGGGAAGGGGCATAATCTAGTGACACAGCACAGGCATCACACACATGTATACTGTTGCTAGCATGGATTGACTATAACTGCACTGCATGCTGCTGTGTACCATTTGCAGTTAATGGCAATATTCTGCTGGTTAAGCTGTTCTTTAAAGTCTGTGTAAGCCTACTAGAGAAGGAGTTAACTTTGGGAGATGGCTGTTCGAAGAATTAATGGGACTTGTTTAGACTACACACTTGTACACTACAGGGTTTAAGCCCTACTAAGAAGATACATTAATTTCTTAAGATACTGGGTAGGTTTTCCTGCTGTCTCAAAGGAAACAATGGTGCACTTCACACAAGAACATGGATGGCTCCAGTGAAAAATTCTGGTACATGCTTACAAGCCTAGTGAAGGATGCTACAGCTCACTGTTACCATCGCCCTCCAACTTTGGGTGCTTCTCAGTGTATAGTTAACCATCAAAGACTTATAACCTCCTAAGGAGATCATCCCTGGACTGCCTGGACCAAAAAACAACCACAGTGCTGTTTGTAGCCTGTTCTCCCTCAAACAGGAGTCAGTGTGTATTTAGAACCATCTACGGGTCTCCACCTATTATTATTTTATGATTAAGTAAGAACTATCTACTTGCATCAACTTAGTTTGTTGTATTTTAATGCCTAAAGTACCCACTGCATAACACAATAGCAGCCTACTGCCGTCCATAGACCCCTTTTACTCCCTCTCTGATTTAACAATTTCTAGCTGCCTACATTTTAAAAAATAGTGTGTCACTGTACGATTTTCACCACTAGGTGGCAGCAATTACCCACTTACAGATAACAGTACCCCATCATCATCATCTTCTTTCGGCTGTTCCCGTTAGGGGTCGCCACAGCAGATCACCTGTTTTCATTTCATCCTGTCGTCTGCATCTTGCTCTGTCACAGCAACCACCTGCATGTCCTCTCTCACCACATCCATAAACCTTATCTTAGGCCTTCCTCTTTTCCTGTTACCCGGTAGCTTCATCCTTAGCATCTTTTTCCCAATATACTCAGCATCCCTCCTCAGGACATGTTCAAACCAATGTAATCATGCCTCTCTGGCTTTGTCTCCAAACCTTCCAACCTGGGCTGACCCTCTAATATTCTTATTCCTAGTCCTGTCCACCCTCGTCACACCCAGTGCAAATCTTAACATCTTTAATTCTGCCATATCCAGCTCAAACTCCTGCCTTTTTGTCAATGCCACTGTCTCCAACCCATATAAAATAGCTGGTCTCACTACCCTCTTGTAGACCTTCCCTTTCACTCTTACAGGTACTCGTCTGTCACAAATTACTCCTGACACTCTTCTCCACCCACTCCATACTGCCTGTACTCTCTTCTTCACCTCTCTTTCACACTCACCATTACTCTGAACTATTGACCCCAAGTATTTAAACTTATCCACCTTTGCCACCTCTACTCCTTGCATCCTCACCATTCCTCTATCCTCCCCCTCATTCACACACATATATTCTGTCTTAGTCCTGCTGACCTTCATTCCTCTTCGCTCTAGAGCATATCTCCATCTCTCCAGGGTCTCCTCCACCTGTTCGCTACTCTCACTACAGATCACAATGTCATCTGCAAACATCATAGTCCACGGGGGCTCCTGTCTGATCTCGTCTGTCAACCTGTCCATCACCATTGCAAATAAGAAAGGACTCAGAGCTGATCCTTGATGTAACCCCACCTCCACCTTAAACGCATCCGTTACTCCCACCGCAGACCTCACCGCTGTCACACTACCCTTGTACATATCCTGTACCACTCTTACATACCTTTCCGACACTCCTGACTTCCTCATACAATACCACAACTCCCCTCTAGGCACCCTGTCATATGGCTTCACTAAGTCTACAAAAACACAATGCAACTCCTTCTGACATTCTCTGTACTTCTCCATCAACACTCTCAGAGCAAAGATCGCATCTGTAGTCCTCTTTCCTGGCATGAAACCATACTGCTGATCACTAATCATGATGTCCCTTCTTAACTTTGCTTCCACTACTCTTTCCCATAACTTCATGCTGTGACTGATCAATTTAATCCCTCTGTAGTTACTACAGCTCTGCACATCACCAGTACCCCATATACAAGCCTATTTAGTTACACCCTTAGCCCTTGTAGTACTATATATTGCATATTTGTTTTTTACATATCTCCCCTCCCTAGACTGCTGAGTATTACCCCACCCAGAGAATCTCACTTACCTAGCATATAGCTGTTGAACTTTCCATTTCCAAAGGGTCACGTCACTGATAGTTTCTTGTGGGACTATCACTCCTCTCAGCTCTTCCTGCTCCGTTCGCCCATTGGGCTCACTCTGCTCCCCTACCCTGCCCCCAATTCCCACTCACCCCCAGTGGTCATACCTTTATACTGCTAATAGTCACACCCCTACTTCTACAACCTATCACCTTCCCTCAATTGCCATATCCACTCTCACTCTCTTACCACACTCTCCTACATACATACATCTCCTCTACTAATCCCTGACATATCATGCAAGGCATACTACCACTACTACTACTAACTCTCACTACTCTAGCCTACATCACATACATACATGCTACCATACCATTAAACACTACCTTCCACATAACACATACCTACACACACATACATACACATACAAACATTATAAACTGCCCCACACTATTTAATAGTAGCTCATTATATTATATACACAAACCACACACCACATTATCTCCCCATAGAATAACAGCAGCTAGACATCATACAGACCTAGCTCACACCATCAAACTCAAGTTATTCCTCAAAAGATGGCTACTACTTTCGGGAGACATACATCTCTTCCACAAACAGGAAACAGACCTACTTATTATTAACCTAAACTCAAGAAGTATATCCAACAAACTACAGGACTTACATACATTCATAGCCCACTACTCACCAGATATACTAACCATAACTGAAAACTGGCTAACACCCACCACCCAAAATGAAGAAATTCTCACCCCTGGTTATAACATTCTAAGGCAAGACAGAAATACCAAAAAGGGTGGCGGAGTTGCAATCTTATTTAAAAACACACTTATCCTCCAAACCCTTAAAACCCCACTTCCCATTTTTGGCAACTCTGAAACATTAGGCTCCATTATCTCCCTCAAAAACAAAAAGAGAATCAACATCCTCTGCAGTTATGTCCCTCCAGGAAATAACTCACCTATAAGAGGATATGTTGCAAGGGGCTACAATCAACCTGCCCCAAGAAACCATCCTGCTAGGAGACCTAAACCTAGACTGGCTAGCCTGCAATGCCAACAATCCTACAAACCATATCAACTTGTTTGGATTCTCACAATTAATCCAAGAACCCACCAGAGTTGACAAAAGATCCAATAAACCCTCCATTCTTGATTGGACTTTAGTTAGCCTCCCCAAAGAAAATTATCATGTGGGCTGCCTATCTGATATACTGAGTGACCACTGCCCCACTTTCCTCCTTTGTAGACAAGTAAACATACCCAAACCTATACTATATAAGGAGACCAGAAATGAGCACAAGGTAAATCCACAAATCCTTAACAGTATGCTACAACAAAGTAACTGGCACCCACTACAAACCCTACCATTAGACCAGGCAGTTGAATATTTCAATAATACTTTTATGAAAGTGCTAAACATATTAGCTCCCATTAGCTACAACAAAGTAACTGGCACCCACTACAAACCCTACCATTAGACCAGGCAGTTGAATATTTCAATAATACTTTTATGAAAGTGCTAAACATACTAGCTCCCATTAGGAAACAGAACTAAGGTTAACTATGCCCCTTGGCTAAATAGGACAACAAAAGTACTCCTAAAAGCCAGAGATAATGCCTGGAAGAACTGGAAAAAGAATAACATCATCCAAGATAAACAAATATATCAATAACGTCGGAATCTGGCCAAAAAAAAATAAAAATGGACAAACAAAACTACTTCCTAGGGATCCAAAACAAACATTTCAAAAACCCAAAAACATTCTGGCAGGCTTTAAATTCCCTTCTGAAACCCGGACAAACTACAACCCCAGCTCCTAACACCAACAACAATAATGACAGCATAGCTTCCCAGTTTAACCATCACTTCACAGACTCTATTCTGTCATTATCTACCCAGCTATCCAACAATAACCCCATACTCACCCCAACTATAGATCACAATAATATACCCCTCTTTACCCTCTCACCCATACCAACCTCCACAGTAAAAAAATTACTCTCAAAAATTAAACCCACCACTCTCGCAGCAGATGGCCTACCCACTACTTTCCTAAAATTAGCTGCAGAATCCCTAGTCTATCCCATCTCACTTCTTATAAACCGCTCCATACAGAAAGCCTACATCCCCCAACTATGGAAAGTGTCATACATAATACCCATACACAAAGGAGGTAACCCCTATGAACTATCAAACTACCGTCCCATTGCTATCCTATCCCTCTTTCTAAACTCCTGGAGAGATGCATTCACACCCAGGTGATGCACTTCTTAACCTCACATAATCTCCACTCCCTCACACAGCATGGATTCCGCCCAAACCATAGTACAACTACTGCTCTTCTCTCCTTTATCAACCAGATTAATCAACTTAGAAACAACAACAATGTTGTATCAGCAATTTTCTTAGATCTATCTAAGGCATTTGACATGGTCTCACACAACCTACTTATAGACACTCTAACCACCATCTCCTTTGCCCCCTCTGCTACTTCCTGGTTCAAAAACTATCTCTCTGATAGAAAACAGTCAGTAAAATGGCAAGGCATACTATCACCACTACTATCAACTACTGTAGGCGTTCCACAAGAATCAATACTAGGTCCTTTACTATTTAGCATTTTCACCAACAAACTACATACCTCCACCCTGCATGCATCACTTACACAGTACGCAGATGACTCAACCCTAATATGCCCAAACCCCTACCATAACCACTCTTCAGAAACTTACCCAAGAATCCTTCTGCTCCATAGAAAAATGGATTACTGATATCCACCTTATTCTAAACCCCAAGAAGACCAAATTACTTCAATTCACCCCCAACAAATACAAAACCACACCTCTTTCTTTCACCATCACCTCCAACAACAGCACATTAATCTCTCCCTCCCCCCATACTAAGCTACTCGGTGTTGAAATAGATCAGGATCTTAACTTCAATGTCCACATCTCTCAAACCATTAAAAAGGTTTATAAAAAATTAGGAACTTTATACAAACACAAACAGTTCCTATCAGACCAAGCATGAACCACCCTAGCCCAAACCCACCTCTTGTCTACCCTACTATATGCATCACCAATCTTAATTCACATCAGGAAAACAGACCTAGACAAACTAGAATCATGCTACAATAAGATTGCAAAATTTGCCAGTAACTCCACTTTTGGAAGTCATCACTGTCCTGCCTTAAAACACCTACAATGGTTAGAACTTCCTCAGCTAATTAGGTATCACCAACTAGTGCTCACCTTCAACATACTAAAGAATCCCCACAAAACACCAACCCTAAACCAACTACTAAACCAATACTCATCAAACTGTCCTCTACGCTCATCAAACAAGACCCTGCTCTGTAAATCCAAAGCTAACAACACTGCAGGGAAAGCCCTCCTCTCTCATACCATCGCTAAGGAATGGAATAAGCTCCCCCAAAATATATCCTCAGCAACATCTATCTCACTGTTCAAAAAATCACTCAACCCACATCTCTTGCAGTCATGGCTCTGTCCTTGCATTACATAAATGCTTTCCTGATTTCCTCCATTTCTTCTATTCTCCTTTATATCACTGCTCACTATGCCTAATACTCAGTACTTCAAAAACTCCTTGAACTGGACTACTTTCAGCTACTTTTTGCTACTATATTGCCTTCTGTGATGTCACTTTGATTGCATCAGACATTGATTATATCTCTTGTTTTCTTTTCCTTCCCAAATAACCAACATCCAAGGTCCTCTTTGTGAAATGTAAACCTGCCTGGAAAGATCTATTGTATGAAATATTTCTTGATTGTATATATAACACTGTATGAAATTATTTTTCTTTTCCTTCCCAAATAACCAACATCCAGGGTCTTCTTTGTGTAATGTAACCTGCCTGGAAATATCTATTGTATGAAATATTTTTGATTGCATATATATAACACTGTATAAAATTGTTGTTGTGGAGTTTTTCTCCCAGGGCCTCTGCTGTAAATGGACCTAGTTCCAGTCAGACTTTCCTGGTAAACAAATGTAAAATAAAATAAAAAAATAAAAAAATATATGTTATGCATGTTGACAGATGGGTAATAGGAGGACTGTGTATACTATCATTGTGCAACATTACCTGTATGTATATGTGTGCATCCTGCTGGGTAGTTAGTTTGTCTGTAGGGTCACTCTGGTGAAGTGGAGGGAGACTGATGCATGTAGGATGTGTGTGTGCATTTGTGTGTGTCTGTGTGGGTGGCCATGTATGCACATGTGTGATTGTGGGATTGTTCATATAGCAATACCTCTCTTTGGGATCGTGCAGTACATGGACATGGACTGCTACATTACACACCAGGAATACATGTCATGTATGTAATCACAGGACAGCTGATAGTATAATAAGGTCTGTAGCATGGAACAGGCATTGAGAGGGAAGGTAGACACCAGATATACTCTTAATATTGGATTCAGCAGAGAGGTGACCAACAACCCATGTATGCAGCACTACAGATGCATTGGGGAATTACTAGTCAACACCAGGGAGTGTATCCATACATTACAGTTGTAAAGAACAAAAAGTAAAGGACTCCTTCCACTGAAAGTACTGCCAAAAAAATCCAAATATAAATCCAAAAATAAGGTTGTACTACCACACCGTGTATGAAGCAACTTCACTTTATTAAAACAATAAAAGCAGTATCATAAGCACTTCCAGATAAATCCCTTCATCAGATGATAAAATACTAGTGGAAACATAGTATCTAATATAGTGCCACACATAGAATCTAATATAGTACCACAAAATCAATAGTTTATCCTCCTTTTGCTAGAGCTGGTTTTAAAGGGACAACATCATTTAATTCTGGGGCTTTGTCAGTTCCCAGTCTAAGAATCCATTGCATCTCTTTATATTCAGTTTCATTATACAAGTCACCCATTATTTGACTTCTGTTTACAACATATATAACCATAAAGGCAAATACATGATCACTATGCAATTCTATATGCTTGTACAGTGCATTGTGTTCTTTTCTTAACCTTATATCTGATAGATGCTTAAAAGTTCTATCTTCAAGTCTGCAATTTGCTTTTCCTGCATAATATGCAGTACATTGTTGACAGTTCTCAATATAGACATTTTGCATGTTACAACCAGCATACATATTCAGAAAGTAATTCTTGTTGGTCCTGGGGTGTATAAAACAGTTCCCTTGTAAAATGTGCTTACAGCTTTACAATGTAGGCATGGATAAGTTTCCTTCTTAATGCCTGAATTTTTAAAATGCATAGGTTCTTGACAGAAAATATCTTTAACATTTTTATTTCTTTTAAAAATAAATTTAGGTTGTGTCCCTACAACTCTAGTTATATTCTCATCTGTTAAAAGAATTACACCCCTCACCCACACACATAGTGTCAAATGTATGGCCCACCCTCGGCCTCTGGCAAACCAACAATGCAACCTGTGCATATGATGATACCTGTGCCATATCCCTGTCATCCATACCATCGATGCAGGGAGAGGCTAATATGGTTCTGATGCACATGGTGACTGTACTACAGTGTACTACAGTACAGCAGTGTAACATGTTGTAAGGAGTAAAGTCTAAAGAATATATGTCAGGTAGTGCAGCCTCCAGCAATGATGCATTATAGCTGTTAGTAACACTGGTTGATTGTGGTCTCTATAATGGTATCCATTTGTGTTGTAGGTGTACATGTGTCAGCATGAGGATGGCCTGAAGTCATATTCCATAATGAGGTATGGCACTGTGGTGACACCATAGCTGTGACATATCTGGGATACAGTTGAACACATGTCACAGGTCTGTATAACAGTTATTGCCTGTGCCACATGGACAGGAGTCCTGCTGGGGCGTGTATAATCTGCAACCTGATGTAGACCCATCCACATACATGCACACTCTTACTTGGCAACACTGGGACTAGACCCCTACTTAGGTTCATAGGTTCATAGGTTTATACTAGGCTATCGGCCCTAAGGCATTTATAAGCCTAGCCCAAATTTTTGTGGCTTACGCCACCACTTATATGAAAAAATACTGTGCCCATTAGTTTGTTGTGCCTCTGTCCAGCAGTGACACAGAGATGATTCCCAGGATAAACCTACGATCTCCCATCCACAGGTCAAGATTTCTCGTGAACAGAGCCAGCGAGGTGCTCTGCCTCACATGGATCAGGATTTTATTCCACAGCATAGGGAGTCTCTGAGTGATAAATCTATCCTTCCAGCACGTCCTATTTATATCCGTGCTAAGGTTTAAGTCGCTTGCTCTAGTGGTTTTGGTGGATTTGGATTTTTTGAGGTGGAGCATGTCCATTAATTCCAGGTTGGACATGGCCTTGTATGTCAGGCACATGTCACCTCTGAGCAGACAGTTTGCAACTGAATAGAGCTGGAGTTTCTTCAATCTGGCAGCATATGACAGATTTTGGAGTCCCTTTATCCTTTTGGTGAGGAACTTTTGGGGTCTCTCCAATTGCTGCAGATGTCGGGTGAGATACATCCCGAATGGGGCATTGTACTTGATCATTGGTCTGATGAGTGAAGAGTACAGGGGAACAATGACCTCACTAGATCTGGATGTGAATCCCTTCATGATCAGGTGGGCAATGTAGAAGGTCTTTCTAACCACTTTAGCAATGTGAGTGTCAAAAGAAAGGCCACTGTCTTCCTGGGTCCCCAGGTCCCTGATAACCTCTTCTGTGCTTAGTGGATTGTCACCTATATGGTAGCTTGGGGTTACCTTGTTTTTCCCGAAGGGTATGGCTATACATTTTTTGGCGTTTAACTTCAGGCCATGGCTCTGGCACCAGCTATCTGTTTCCGTGAGTCCCTTCTGAAGGATATCCGTGTCCGATGCACTTTCCACTATGGCGCCCAGTTTGCAGTCGTCTGCAAACTTTGTCAGCCAAAGTCCTCCCATGTTGGCCTGTACTTCTGAGAAGTAGATGCCGAACAATAGGGGGCCAAGGACCAAGCCCTGTGGGACACCACTTGTGACCGGCTTGGAGTCTGACATAGCGCCAGCAACTGTAACCCTGTGGGTTCTGTCCTTAAGCCAGTTTGCAACCCATCTTGTGACATATGGGTTTACATTTAAGCTTAGGTATGTAGTGATACTGAAGTGTGTGGCTTCCATTGCACATACCCCACAGTGTTTAGGGTGAGGTGTGTTCAAGGTTACATGTTACATGCAGAACATCCCCAGACATGTACAGTATGCTAATGGGGGTTGCAATGGGAGTATATGGACAATACATAGTGTGACATACCTTCATATACACATTAACAGACACATAACAGGCAGACACATCTCAGAGAGACCTGGGCCTGTCACTGCTAACTAACTTGACCATGTGTCCAATGTGTTACAGGTAGGCTGCACACAGCACATGCATAACTGGCCTGGATTATGGTATCAGTTACCTGTATGGTTGATGGTGACAGTGGTAACCATAACACGGTACATGGGACATATACCAGGTGTATCTTGGTGTAATGACAGTGTACACAGCACCCACATCCCCCAGTGGATATTGTACTCCCTGAAACCCATGATGACACTCTGACATACCCACCATCACACATTGGCCATGACTGCAATACAACCCATTGTATATCCCAACAGTGGTACTACAGGGATATGCATCTAATGCACATGCCACATGCATAGTAGGGTGTTGCATTGTCATGCCTCACCTATGGGCAGCAACAACATTATCTGTACTACTCTATGGCAATGGGTATTGTAATAAGAGTATATAGCATCGGAATGTTGTACCCTACAGATATACAGACATGCACACATACACACACTTGCCAGAACACAATGGGTATCCCATGCCTATCAACCCATTTGTACAATACTGTTGTGCTGGTACTGCAAGGCTCATGTAGGTGGTATGGAGAGGAGCTTAACAGGGTACATGTAATGTCCCATACAGCAGCAGCCACAACTGACTATGGCAATGGGTGTTGCGGTGGTTGTGAAGGCCCTCATGGAATTCTCAAGTACAGGTGTGCTAACACACAGACACTGCTATACTCAGTCATGCACACATACACATGTCTCAGTACTAGGGTGCATTGCTGCAGGTGGTAATAGCTGTGTACCTAGCTTTTGTCCAAAGACAGATGGGTTGTGTAGGGGTTGTGTGTACAGTGGTATCCTGCCACCTGCGATGTGGCAGCAAGCAATCTATCGACAGACACTATTGTGGTGACCCTCAGGGTAAGAGTGTTATGCATCAGAAAATCCCCCAGGTGCCTCCTGCACATGGCCACTGAGGTGATCAAGTTGACATGTATGCAACATGCATTACAACACACAGTTAGTGTCTGTGATGGACACCTGTACCCAAGCATGTTCTGTTGACTGTGGTAGTGTAGTGGAGGTACCTGTGGCATGTGGTGCATACACAGTATTATCTCCAGTGTGTGCCAGTTCTTACACAGCTGGGCAGACATGTCAGTGTCAGTCAAGCTTAGGTTGCCTGTACATATCCCAGCTGGATACCTGCCATCTGCACATCTGTACAGGGGCTGACAGTCATCAGCTTGGTAAGTAGCTATGCAGTAGGATGAATGTGTTGACAGATAGACATTTGACAACAATATGTATGCCATAACTACAGGAGCCCTCACTAACATGTGCTGTACATGTACAGTTACATTCCACATGTTGATCATTACCTATTAGGGGTTATATACTGTGACACACCTCACACACCAAGGATACAACAGGGAGGCCTCAGAGTCCAGCTATGCCTGCAGGTGTACCTGTTATCAGTACTACATTTAACACTCTACTCTTGCCTGGGTAAGCACTGTCAACAGTAGTACCACCATGGTACACTACATGCCAGTGTGACAGCACGTACCCTGGGCTACTATCCCTGTATGTAACACATTCACATGGATAACAGTGCTGTACAGGCCTCATATACGTCTGTTTCCCACACATGACACTCACACCCCTTGCTACTGTAATGACAGCACATAGGCACATGCACGGTACATGGCATTACATACAATTATCAAAGATGTCATTACCCTGCTATGTTATCAGACTGGGATGTGAGTACTGGTTACCAGGGCTGAGCCATGCATAGCAGGTAACAACATTGCTGCAATATAACAGCTAAGCTGATTTGTGCACTGGTAAGTGAAGCCTACACTGTGTAAGCGCCCGTACATTTACCCATAGCTTAGCACCACTTAGCTTCATGCAAACCTGCACAAATTCACTTAAAGCTGTTCAAACTTGCTTAATCACTCTGTATCTGACAGCACTTGTCCTGCCCAGCAACAAATGAACAGCCCTTGCAGATCTTGAACCCAGGATCCTGTACACTATAGTCACAACACTTAACAACTACACCATGACCACTGTGGGGACAGTTGTTGTTTTTCCAATATATCTGTCAATACACAAATTGATTAGTATTGAACAATTGCATTTACTTCCACAACAGTGTAGAATTTGTGATTAATATGACTGTTGCATCACATATGTTGTTTTATAATAATGTACACATAGCAGATGCATATGGTGAGATACATCTGGGAGGGTATACACAACCGTGAAGTTTACACATGACAGGAATATGGATATATACATATCATAGGTTGATATATGTCTACATGTACATACACATGTATATTCATACATATGCCTGTACACATCTGTAAAGTGCAACATATATATGGCCATGTGTACATATCTTCGTATGTATGTATATATATATATATATATATATATATATATATATATATATATATATATTCATATATAGCTATATATATATATATATATATGTATGACATCCTTTGTGTACAGATATGCCCATTTATGTAGATATATATGTAGATATCTATGACTATATGTGCATACATATCTATTCTGTTATACCTATTACTGTCAATATATATGTAGATATCCATATATATATATATATATATATATATATGTACATATGTATCTCTATCTGTATATGTGTAGACATATATTGCTGTGTATATGTATATATCTGAGTGTTTATATGTATATATATGTTCATATACATATCCATCTATGTATGTCAATATTTATATGTGTATATATATATATAGATATATGGATAATTATATACACATATATGTTTACCATATGTCCTAAACATGGAGTGGAGCCCTACCTCAGCCCCAATCATCCCAACCTCTTAGTGCAAGGGAATGTCAGGTATGTATTGCAGGTATATATGTAGACTATTGCTACTGTAATAGGGGTTGTCTTCACAGGCATGTTGTGTGTGGGAGGTCACATCTGCTTTTAACATGTGTGCCATTGGCTACTGACAGACATCCTAAAGACATCTTAGTACAGTACCACTGCTGCCACAGTAATGATCCTGTGGACTACAGGAGATACGACCGATAAATGTGGACAGTCTAACACACTCTGGTCAGTCCAGAGGTATACAGAGAACCCCTTAGTGCAAGACATGTGGACCAAGCCTGACAATGTGGATGTTAACAGCCATGTAGATAGGTATATCATGTAAATACTGGTATACATTTGCCCTCATAGATTTCGCATTCAGACATCCCTGTCCGTCCTGACACATAATAACCACTGGTACAGATGTGCCATGGCCACATACTGCCCACTAGTTAATGACATAAATCTGTACAGCATCCCACTCCTTTGTCTGACATAAATGACTGTTATGGAGGCCTGGCAGCAGTACATCTGGCAAGTATCTGGATGTGACATCATACTGGGTAAGTACACTAAGCTGCTAGGCATGTAACAAAGCACTGTGCAGGCTACAGGCAGACTGTTGCAACACTGGCCTACATTTCTTATAGGGGGAATACACATGTACCTGCATATATAGCAGGCTCTACAGGCATGTCACAGCATAGAGTAACAGACACCTGTGTGAAAGTGCATAACCACAACCAATGTGAACACAGCCACATATGGTAAGCTAGCATAATATTACAGTATATGGACTATCTGATCAACACCATCCTCATATGTGCCACTCACTCACTAACCCTACATACACTGGGCCACTACACAGTGTGGTCCGATGCCTGTCTGTGGCACGGGATGTGTGTGTTTGGCCCTACAAACATGTAAGTCGATATGGTAACATACAGTGGAGCATCATGCAACATCAGATAGAACAGGACCAAGAACAATGACATCTACCACAGTCTGTACACAGGCCAAGGTACATATTCACAATATACACACTGTCGGCAATCACCATACGTACACAAACCTCAGTACTATACACACAACCACAGAATGCCCAGGTTATGTTCTCAAATATAACCCCTACTATACATAACATGTGTAGCAGTCTGATATCTCACTGGCTTATCAGATATGATATCAATAAATTATGGTGCACAGAACATATGCACCTCTTACTGCATGGCATATGTACAAATGTTGATAGAGTTGTGGCTGGAGGCACAAACACAGGGCCAATATTGACATGTTTCTGTGATAACCTCATACATTTACTGCTGTAACAGGGTTTGTTGTGACATATGTCCAATGAGGGATATGAAGTCAGTAATTCCCAAGGCTGTCAACATGAACTGACTGAAATCCTCGCACTATGCTTCTGCAGTTCACAGATAAGTGCTCTGTGAGTAACACTAGAAACAAAAGGCACACACATTGCCCAGTCCACAGATGACCCTACAGATGGGGGTTTCCTCAGAAGCATAGCACTGTCATGACAGGTATTAAAACATGTAGACCAGCCATATCCACACACACCCTGTTAAACCAACCTTACTCCAAATGCAGAATAGAAACACTTACATTTTGTAGTCATGTCAGGCACATCCCCCTCCTGTGTGTTGGCCTATTTCCACAGTATATGTTGTTAGAGGTAAATCCCCAATCCATTTGTGATGCTGTTTGTCAAACACCAGCTCTAGGTCTTGCTCACAGTGAATGAAAAGGCCCAACACCAGCATGATGTTCCTAGATATTGGAGTGTGTTTCCATGCAAATGGCTATGGGAATGTTACCACAGCTGTTCCACATGCAATCAGCTAGAGAAGGGTTGCAATTCATGTAGAGGCCATCAGCTGATAATGAGCATCAGTTACAAAACACATGCGACTGCCTAAGCAAAGCAGATGTAGTTCTCCACATCCACCAGAGAGGGAGTGAGAGAGGCAGACAGAGGCAAGGATAGGTCAGGGAGCGGGTGGGAGAGTAAAACCTAAACATGTTTGTGTCACACACCTACCAGTACAGGGTATCAAACCCCTGACTGACTATGTATTGCTATCACATGTCTATGCAGTTATTGGATGCGTCACATAGCTGACATGTTGAGAATCTCTCCAAATGTATATGTGATGGTGATTGACATATGCAACAGTGATATGGTAGTGATATGGTAGGTGTAGTACACGTGCCTGCCCACATGAACAGGTGTCAGCCTCAACACAGTCACACTCTCTCAGGGACTCATACACATAGACACACTTGGCAGGGTCACCTAGGTAGCTATTGTGTGTGGCCATTGCTGTTCAATGCTTGCCATGTATGTGTTCTTTAGTCCATGACATGGACACCATCTGGGAAGTGCACATGACCCACATGCATGTACAGTGACATGTGGAACTGCACCTGGGGTGTCTGGCCCATGTTATATACACAGATTATTATAATAAGATGTGCCTGTCCTGGCGTCATGTGCTGGCAACAGGCTAATGGACAGCAGGTTGATCCTGCACCTACATTCACAGCATGATACAGGTATTCCCTGGTGTCAGTGGCATCTGTCTTTATGGGGCATGTGTATAAGGCATGGTATGTCCTTTGTGGGTCACATTTGATGGCACCACAGGTGTTGCAGACGTCCAGTGGGGAGCATAGTGAAGGCACACTGTCTGCATGTGTATGCATATTTTACTGATGGAAAGGGTGCCATGCCCTCTGCCAGCCACTGCAATCACACCATGGTTACTATCTGTGGGCAATATGCAGGGTACTACCAACATAGCAGTTGTTGCCAAGGCAAGTGTGTTTGTGTATGAGACAAGGGTTGAGTGTATTCTATGTGTAATACATGGGCTGCTAACTTTGTTTGCCAGGCCTTGATGTCACATGTAGGGGTATGGATTGCCACGCCAGCCTCTTGGCTATTTCACATCTGTTTATCCTTGTAAGGTGGACATTGTGACATATACTAGGGCCACCATATAAGAAATTTGCAAAACCCACTCCACAATGAGTCCAGTTGTTACACACTCAAAGCCACCTCCACACAGGATACAAATGACAAACACAGGCACACAGACACACGCACCTGCCATGTTTGGGATTAGAACTCCTATTAAGGAGTTTATTACACTACAGCATTATGATGTTGAATGCACCACAGAGATTACTGGGTTGCACCTTTCCCAAAGGTGTATTTCACAGTGAATGACATCAGCAGCATTGCCAAAATAGGGCATTTGAATTGTAATGAGTGTGACTAGCCTAAAATGCATTGCTCCCTACACAAACAAAGAAACACACACAAACATCCACACTTGTCATGTGTGGGACTAAAACCCCTACAAAAGTATTATATCACACTACGGTATTACACTGTTATAGAACACACCACAGAGATTACTGGGCTGCACCTTTCCCAAAGGTGTATTTCACAGTGAATGACATCAGCAGCCTTGCCAAAGTGGGACATTTAAATTGTAGTGTGTGTGACTATCCTAAAAAGCATTGTCCCCTACACAGATAGAGACACACCCACAAACACAGTTTTCTGGGATTAGAACGCCTACTTAACATGTTTATCACACTATAGTATTACGCAGTTATAGAACACACCACACAGATTACTGGGCTACACCTTTCCCAGAGGTGGATTTCACAGTAAATGACAGCAGGCTTACCAAAGTAGGGCATTTGAATTGTAATGAGTGTGACTAGCCTAAAAAGCATTGTTCCCTACACCGACATAGAAACACACACACAAACATCTACACTTGCCATGTGTTTGACTAGAACCCCTACCAAAGTACTACAGCATTACGCTGTTATAGGACAGACCACAGAGATTACTAGACTACATCTTTACCTAATGTTTACTTCACAGTGAATGACATCAGCAGCCTTGCCAAAGTAGGGCATTTGAATTGTAGTGTGTGTCACTAGCCTAAAAAGCATTGCTTCCTCCACAGACACACACACACAGACACACACACACAGTTGCCATGTCTGGGATTAGAACTCCTATCTAGCTAATTTATCACACTACAGCATTATGCAGTTATAGGACACGCCACAGGGATTACTGGGTTACACCTTTCCCAAAGGTGTATTTCACAGTGAATGACATCAGCAGCCCTTGCCAAATTAGGGCATTTAAATTGTAGTGAATGTGACTAGCCTAAAAAGACATTGTTCCCTACACAGACAGAGAGACACACACAGTAGCCATATCTGGGATTAAAACTCCTACTTAACTAGTTTATCACACTACAACATTACGCAATTATAGGACATGCCACAGAGATTATTGGGCTAAACCTTTTCCAAAGGTGTATTTCACAGTGAATGACATCAGCAGGCTTGCCAACGTAGGGCATTTGAATTGTAATGTGTGTGACTAGCCTAAAAAGCATTGCTTCCTACATAGACACACACGCACACACACACACACACACACACACACACACACACACACACACACACACTTGCCATGTTTGGGATTAGAACTCCTACCTAACTAGTTTATCACACTACAGCATTACGCAGTTTTAGGATGTGCCACAGAGATGACTGGGCTACTGCATTCCTAAAGTTGTGTTTCTAAGTGGATTACATCAGCTGGCTTGTCATAGTAGGGCTATGGGGAGGGCAGTGTGTATGCATGAGCCATAGCCCATTCATCTAGAGGTTGACACACCACATGCAGGCACACTCAGGGTTAAATTCAGCAGGTACGTGTATACAGCTGCTAGATGACTACCGCCTTGTACAGTCATGTTGCTCAGCTAGCACTTGCACCACATAGTCTGTAATGCTGATGGATACCAGTGGCTAATTTCTGCAGTGAGTGACATTTACACATCATGGGGTTGTAGCCATTTGGCTGTGTGCTGGGTGGGACAGGCCTCAAGATGGATGGCTCTTTGTCGCAGTCACTCTCTTCCACACATCTATGTATGTCTACTTTGGCATATTATAGTGTGTTGTCCTTGGATATATGTCTGTATTCCTATCCAATATGTGTGCAAAACATGACTGGTGGATACTGAGGAGTGTATGCACTAACATCTGCAACTGTCAGATATGTACGGTCCACTGTTGTTTGCAGACATGGGCTTCATGTGTTTAAGTGTTTGATCATGCCCAGTATGACCTTTCAGTATGTTGTTGTCTGACATTGCCTTCAATTCTCTAAGTGTGTGAGCATGTCCAGTATGCCCTTCTGTATTGAATGTGTGGATCCATTCCAGCTATTTGTACTCCAGTGCAGACCTTTGTGTTGTACACCTACAGGTAGAAAACTGTTTCTGCAGGGTATCCATAGATCATTTGGCAATATGGGGTCAAACTGTGCAAGGGATAATGTGTACTGTAGGTGGTTGTGTCTGTGCTGCTTCAGCTACATGGAACAGGTGTTAACAGAGATATTTAGACATGTTTACCGTTATACACTGTGATGTTTTATGTCCTCAAGTACTGTCCGGTGGACTTTCATTGTGACCGGTATTGTGGGCAAACACCTACATATTCATGGAAAGTTATGCCATTCTGGTGGGGGGGGCTGCAGACACTTGCTACTGGGTCTGTATATCTAGTTCAGCCCCTTGGTACAGTGCTGGCAGAGGATACCATACTTGTACATCCACCGACATGACAGTATGGGCTTATCTTTCTGTGGCAATACCTCACAGCTATACAGATTCACACAGGTTACCCAGAGGCAGGGGTCATATATCTGGAAATTACCCCTATTGTGGTGTACGGGCAGGTTTGTAGCGACTCATTTATGTGTTTACAGCCAGGTATATTGTGTGCACACAGCTGTGTGTCAGACCTTGCACGTTCCATGATGCCCATGCTCCCACCCCCCTCTGTTATTCTATCCTCTTCCATACATTATGCATACATTCTCTGATACTTTCCCTAAGGTTATCACCTCATCACAGCTATGTGTTAGTGTTGGTCCACAGTTCATACAGTAGGACATGGTGGACATGTTACTGTAGTTTGTCCACATGGCCTTACATATGGCTTATGTGGAGTGCGTTATGTTGTTATTTGGGTGTCCATGACATAACATGCATTGGCAGTACATGTGAGACACAGGTGCATGTGTGCTATGGATACTACTTGCATCTGACACACAGATATGCATGGGGAATTCCAGCTATGCTGGCATGTGCAGGTACATCAGCTGTTTCCCAGTACATCAGTCCTATCACTTCTGTGATCTGCAAGTGTTCAGGCAGATGACACTGGTATTCGCTACTATAGGCCTAGATAATGTGATGCATACCTGTATGTACAATTCCAAGGGTGTGTCTATTTCAGAGTTACACATTATATACTGTATGTCTGGGGTACTTTCCCCTGTGTACTGCTTCTATATCTAGCCCAACAGCCATGCCATGTCAGTCTGTCAGATGGTGGCACATATTACCACCATACATTTACAATGGCTTACTGCTAGCATGTGTTATACTGGTGGGAATTGTCTTTGGCACTGTAGATGTGAGGACTTGGCTCTGTCATCAGCAGTAGTGGGCAATGGCCACCAGGTCATACCTCAACATGCATACATACTGGCCACTCTCACACAATATGAAACACACACCAACCTAACACACACATACATACCTGCATATTGTACAAATGCTACAATCTATCCTGCTACCTTGGCCACCTCTGGGCATCTGTGCTCCACTGGTATTATACCTACACATACATGTTACTACATTTCTACATAGGATTGGGGGGCACACCTGACTGTTGCTACATGTCTACATAGGATTGGGGGGCACACCTGACTTTTGCTACCTGTCTACATTGGATATGGGGGGGTGGCACGCCTGACTGTTTCTACATTGCTACACAGGATTGGGGGGGCACACCTGCGTGTTACTACATTTCTACGTAGGATTGGGGGGAACACCTGACTGTTACTACATGTCTACATAGGACTGGGTGGCATACCTGACTGTTACTACATGTCTACATAGGATATGGGGGGGGAAATCTGACTGTTTCTACATTGCTGCACAGGATTGGGGGGCACACCTGCCTGTTACTACATTTCTACATAGGATTGGGGGGGCACATCTGACTGTTACTACATGTCTACATAGAATATGGGGGCACACTTGACTGCTTCTAAATTGCTACACAGGATTGGGGGCACACCTGCCTGTTACTACATTTCTACATAGGATGGGGGGGCACACCTGACTGTTACTACATGTCTGCATAGGATATGGGGGGGGGACCTGACTGTTTCTACATTGCTACACATGATTGGGGGGCACATCTGACTGTTACTACATTTCTACATAGGCTTGGGGGGCACACCTGACTGTTACTACATGTCTACATAGGTTTGGGGGGGCACACCTGACTGTTACTACATATCTACATAGGATATGGGGGGCACACCTGACTGTTTCTATATTGCTACACAGGATTGGGGGCGCACACCTGACACTTGTACACATTTGCTATGATTGTACAGGTATGTTAGGTACTCCATTTCATTCTGTTTTCTAACCTATCATGCTGACTAGTGGCCTATCAGTGTACTACAGGTCTTATGTTTGATTGACCTACATATTAGTTTCTGACTTCCTACCCTTCAAAACTAACATCCCACTGCCTGACCTGATGTAGTCTCTCTGTGTAGTCCTGGGGGTGGAGGTTACACCTAGGCATCATTCAGTGGCTTTAGCACAGCCTTTGTTTGTGTTTGTCTACACCTGATCTGCTGGCTGTCACTGTTGTTGGGTGTGTGAACCTCCCTGACTGGCACGTGTGTGTCATATTGACACACATGTAGCCCAGCACATTTCCTGCAGTGGGTTTTGTCACCATGTGTAGTACTGGCTACTATGGTGACACCAGTATTTGTTACAGATCTCATGCTGCCACTATAGGTGTCTACTACCTGCTGACATCCCATTCAGACACCCAATTCCCTTGCATGCTCATATCCATACCATAGATACAGGTAACAGCACATACTACTACATTTGGCAATTGGTAAGTTGAGTGACTTATCTTGTGGGTGTGCCAGTATTGAGGGTGGTGCTGGAGGGCTGCTTATGTTGGATGCACATAATACACTCCCTACACATGGTTGAGGACAGGTAGTGTCATGCTTGGCATCCCTTTTACTGTATGTGTGAGTCAGAGAGAGGTGTAATTCCCTGGGTACCTCCTGTGTCAATGTATGTGCTATGCATTGCCTCTTTGACAAGGCCAGGGCATACTGGGCATGCCTCCTTCTGCCTACTGGGGCAGGCTCAGTTTGTTCCTCCTCTGAGTCACTCTGTGCCTGTGCAGGCCTTGGCAATGGTGGGGGGCTGTTTGGCCCGGCCCCATGCTGTTCCTGCTGCAGCTGTTTCTGCAAGATCATATTGTGTAGCATGGCACATACGATGACAATTTGAGTACATGTAGCTGGTGAGTACTGCAGGGCTCTACCGGATGTGTCCAGGCACTGGAACCATGACTTGAGTATCCCAAAGACATGCTCTATTAAAATTCTGGTCTGTGCGTGTGCCTCATTATGAGGTTCTTGTTCGTGTGTGTGTGCATTTCTGATGGGAGTCATCAGCCATGGCTCCAGTGCATAACCAGCATCCCCCACTAGGTGACCGTAAGAGATGTTCCCATTGGCAAATCTCCGGTACAGCTGCATCAGATGCCAGATGTGGGATTGTGATAGCTTCTAGGGCAGCCAGCACACACATTCATTATTATGCCCTGGGCATTGCACACGACCTGGGAGTTGATGGAGGGGAATCCCTTGAGGTTGATTAGACCCTACCCCACTCTCTGGATGGTGTTTTGATGCATATGTGCATGCAGCCTATAGCACCCACTACCTTAGGGTATTCTGATATTTGGTGGAAAAGATGCATATTGCTGGCCAACGCCTCACAGGTGTTGGGGAAATATACGTGCTCACCGGCATGTGCTGACATGGCATCCAGGAACTGGTGGAGTACCCTGGATGTTGATGCCTGTGAAATCCCCATGATATCCCCAGTTGGCCTTTGGAAGGTACCTGTATTCTTAGAGCTACACATACCTTGGTATCCACTGGGATGGGTTACCTTCTGTTAGTTCTGTGTGTGAGGCGTGGCCGGCACAGCTCAACAATTTCCTGTAGGAGGTCCCTGTCCACCCTATAGCACTCCTGTATCTCCAGCTCATTTAGCCCCTGGTAGGTTACCCTGGGTCTGTGCACACTTCTCCGTCTCCTCACTGTGGGTTGGTCAACAGCATTCACATCCTCACCACCCTCAGCTTCTTCCACATATTGTTGTATGATAGCTATTGCAGCACCTATCATTTTGTTGTTTTTGTTTGTTAAAAGTTCCCCATTTGTATACAAAGTGGTGTAGAGTATGTGGGAAAAACCAGAGGGAAAGGTGTTTGCATAGTTTGTAGTAATGTTCTGGGCTGGGCTGGTCTGCTGCCTGTGTAATTGTTTGATTCTGATACATTTCACCTGCCAGCTATGCTAGTTCTCCTAGATTACCTTCCTACTGCTGTTTTCCCTTCCCATTGCCTTCCTGTTTAAGCCCAGGGGCACGCCGCACAAACACAGTGCTCAAATGTGCACAGAGCTGCTATTTTCTGGTTTATATTTTTTTTCCTTTAAAACACGGTGTGCGGCACCCACACCCTCTTAGGCAATGTAAAGAGTGCTAAGCAGCCTCAGACACACACCCTTGCTTAGCTAAGCTAAGGGCAAACCCGAGCCACAGGGCTCCAATCCACTTACAGTAAGCCTGACACACACCCCTATGATATCAGCTAACTCCTAGGCTTGCACCAATTCCTGCTCTTACACTGTTGGGTGCTGGCTAGCATGCAGGGGAAATCTGGGATTCAGTATAATTCCCCTCATTTGCATAGGATTGCCTGCTGATGCATAGTTACAGGTCCCACACTGAGCCTCCCTCCTTAGCAACCACTATTCACTAGCCATGTTGTCTTCTGCCTCCCATTGAATATAATGGCAAAATAGTGATTTTTGTTAGAATGTTTATTCTAGTTTTTTTTTTTCACCCAATCCCATTTGTGCACCGCTGCCCTACGCTTAAACAGCCGAGATCGGCTAAAAAAAAATAAAAGTTGATTTTTTTATTTTTGCAACTGTGTTCCATGCCAAATGGCCTTATACTTGGCCATTGGTATGATTTCTACATAATATCCACCCTTTATTTGGAGCTGTCATGGCTCCATTTTGTAGTATGCAGAAATGTACTCCGTTACTGGCGTAGTACATTTCTGCAGATTACACTAGTCCTGCACGTTCGGCTTCCAGCTTTCTGAATTGCAAATTTACCTCATTTGCATGGATTTCTCCTGCAAAGGGGTAATTTGCAGACAGGGGTGAGTCTGAGCAGGACTAGTGCAGGAGCGCTCGTGCATGTCCCTACAGTTTATTCCTGGATCGCACAGCTGACATATTGCCTGCTGGAGCTCCTGCACTAGGCCTGCACACGTGCAGGGCTTGCTGAATCTGGGGGAATATTACAATCTCAGCCACCAGTCCATAAACCCCTTTTGTTTTAAACTTTTTCAGTGTCCAATACTTCTTTACATAAAGTTTGCAAATGTCCTTTCAAACTCTCTTTCTACTTCTTTTCAAATGATTATTTATTTCACATATGAATTCCATGGGCTACAGTCTTTCTTTTTTCATTGGAAAGACAGTTTTAAATACAATGTCACAAAATGTCTCTGTTAATAAAAATAAATGCTCTTACCTCATGTACTTTTACATCCAAATGAGCTATTAAATTGCCCTACTCTTCATACCTCTCCATTTCAAAGTCGAAGTCAAAGTAAACTTAATTGTCATTCAGATCAACAAATGCAATGTATCACTGGATGAAATTTTGTGACTTCAGGCTTGTGTGTATTGACAACCAGTTCTTACAAGAGGGTGAAGGAAGCATATAAAAGAAGAAATTCTGGACAGCACAGATATAAGTACACACATAGATAATTTACCCACCACCATGTTTAAGATAGGAGAGCATTATAGCATAATTCACAGTTCCCGTGCTTGTGCAAGTAATAATTTAGTTCAGATTGCATTACTTAGATGAAAAAGAAAAAATTCTTTGTCTTCGTTACTTTGAATCCTTATCACATGCTTCTGTTTTTCATTTTCTTCTGCCTTCTTTTTTGCTGCTTGCCTTCTCCCTTCTTTTACTTTCTCTGCATGTTTTCTTTTTCATCTCACCGCTATTCTTCAGAATTGTCTCTGCGTCATCCTTTTGTATTTTTGACATAATGTCCCATCCAAGCAACATCTCCTTATTTTCTGTCTCCCTGTGCTTCACCATTTCTTTAAGTAAATCATCCAGCAACCCTCCCAACTGTAGGGTTGTAATTACACATCCATCATTTGCTGACTCATCTCCATCAAACAGACTTCTTTGAAACATCTCCTTGGGATCCTGCACTTTCCGTTCTCAGTATTTGCTTTCTCTTGGATTTCACTCACTTCTCTATCGTCTCTTTTTCTCTCTCTCTCCATCTGCCTCCATGTTTCTGCAGGCTATGTCTATGCTTGGAACAGAAGCAGAAAATGCTCCTGCAAAATGGGTCCCACGAACAACAAAGATGAGTAGCGAAGTTCCCTGATGTCCTGGCCAAATTTCCTCTAGTAGTATAAATTTCACTTTGGGTCTTCCTGAAAATAGTCCACAAGCTAAGTGGGACTAATCTGGTCAACAAAGGATAAATACAAGACAAAAATTGAAAATTATCAAGACTAACACGAGATGTGGTGACTACTGCAAAAGAGCTGAAGTGACAAAATACAAATGGCTAACTAACTTAAGACTGAAATCTTTCCAGACACTAATGGGGTTGTCAGCCTTAAACTTGTTTTAAAGAGTTGTGACATTAAGAAACAAATTAACATTTAGTCACAAAATTTGTTTGAATGTATTTAAACACCTTAGAAAATGTCGGGCTTCAATTTAACCTAATGAGGCACAACTGAGTGTGAAAACCTCCATCTTAATACATATTATTGGTATATTTGAGCTGAGTGTTCGCTTGATGGGTCATTTTTTTCTATGTGTCAAAATTAATCCACTGGAGCTACCGTTAGTTGTTAAAAAATGTTAAATCAGAAATGCACTAGAAGCAAGTATTTGCTTCTTTTGAGAGCATAGACCATATTGTAAGAACTATCAAAATAAGAAACGCAATCAAGGCAAGTTTTATTAACAGCTGATTTATCTTTGACTTTGTAATTTTTTCCTTTTTTGTTTATGGAAAATATTAGACTGAGATTAGACTTGTATATTATTAACAATTTCCGCAGAATGCTAGCAATAAAAATGTGTGCTTAAAGTACAGAAGTTAGCTTGATTTATAGTTAATATACTGGTTTTGCATTTCTGAAAACAAAACTATAGGAAGAAGAAACAGAAAGCAGAAAAAGAAGAGCGTTTTATAGTTTGAATGTCATAACTCTTATATACAAACTAACTTTCAGATTATATACTGGGATTATTTTCCAAGACAGGCAAGTCTATATGGGCTCCCTCTCTTTGTTTCCAAACCCTGAAGGTAATGAAATGCTACATAGTTTTATGTAGGTCTTTGTCAGTTTAATGTAGGTCCAACTTGAGCAGGGAAATATTAATCCAAACAAAGGTTTGTTCACGTTAAGATCAAAAACAGGATAATATTTCTTATAAGGCAGTCATGAGAACATATCAGTCTGAACAGTAAAACTAAACAAAATGTAAGCATTTATGTAACCCATTTCATCTAAACTAATGTAGAAATCTACCTCTTTAGAGCAGAAACAAATGCAAAAGTTGAGCATATGTAAGAAATGCAAAATAAATTCTGTTCCATCAACAAAGAATGTTATGTTTATGAATTATTAGATTATGTATAACTGTCGTGGGTGATGAAACTAGTGGCAAAAAGATATTTATATTGCTCAGTTAACATGAGCATTTAAAAACAAAAACAGCAGTAGCAGCATACATTTTTTATGTACAGTTCCCTTTAATAATATGGCCTAAATACCATCCAGATAAAATGCCCTGAAACCAGCATGGCTGAGATGTCAGGTTTTGTTTTCTGTTTCAATTGCTCTGAAATATGTATTGTCTAATAAAGCACAGATACACAAAACAAGAGATTTGAATCTTTCTTATTAAGCTGGTAATGTACTCAATGTACTACAAGGGTACATATTTGAAATGTGTACAATTTATATTATTTTCATATTTAAATCAGAAATTGTTTTATCATTGAACATTGTGGCATGCTCTGTACATTAATAGGTAACAGACAGGAATCTATATACACAGTGTCAAGTTTTGCTGAAAGAAACCAAAATATTCTAATATGTAACTGCAACAATGAGGATGTTAGGAGGATGCATAAACATGATTCACAATTATGCACTGAGATGTTTTTGGATTCATAGCTGTATGGCAGGTAATGTATTTGTTTCACAAACACTGCTGCATAAAGGAACTGAAGTTTGTCACATGTACGTGAATTACATCCTACAGCTATGATGTAGCATAGATAGAGAACTGTAAGTAAATGAAATATCAGCACAACATGCTACCATTGCACATTGTGATTGTCTGTCAGATCTAAGATGTGGGCTGTATATGAGCAAGGCATACATTCAAGTCTACCAAAAAATGACATCATTTGTCATTTCTACAGTGACCCAGACCATGGGCTGTGATATGCATGTATACACTGAGACACAGATATTGGGCTGTGATATGCATGTATACACAGACACACACACATGCACATATATGCAAACTACATGCACGTGTTTGATATAAATAAAATCAGACCTGACAGATGTGAATGACTTATAGATACACACAGAAAGAGGTGATGTAAGTAGAAATTTTACTGCATATTATATGTAACTGTAAAACTATATCCAAAATCAAATAAAACACGCAGGAATGATTCACAACTCTTTACTGTGTTTTAGGACCATTTCACCTCAGTGCAATGGCTTATGGCCATGGCAGGTTACAGGGGAAACACAAGAGGACCCAAACAGATGTTACGCACACTACCTTCTTCAACTAAGGTCCCATTATTACACAAAGTGTGGCAAGGAGTACTGAATAGTACATAAGATACAGTGACACACATACCATAGGATAGAAGGATGCTTGGTCTGACCCACAAGGATATCACAGCTCCAGTGGATGTAGAGAGTTGTCAGGTACTATACCATTGGCCAATATACTGTATAATAATCTATTTTGGTCTTCTCAGTAATGGTGAATATTACACCCCAGCCAGCAATATAGCTCCCTCATAATATTGTAATATGTCTGCTCTCAGTTTCTCCATTACAGCTCTGCTGGATACAACCAGACTATGATTACATGACAAGTAGTGATAGAGTGGTCCCGTGCTATGAACACCTTCCTCCTTCACCACACCAACATCTTCCCTTGTCTTCTATATGTCTCAGGAACTCTCATCAGTGTCATGATCTAAAAGACAGCATTGAAGGATCATATCAACACTTGCATCTACAACTGCGGTCAACAGTAACAACACCACTCTACATTCCTTAGTCAAAAAAATGTTGTCACAAGTTTTCTAGTAACATCCACGTGGATGTGAAAATTCACACAATAACACAGCCAGTCAATATTGTGACTGAAATGGATTAATCTGACCAGTCTGCCTGACTGGTTGACACATTGAAATAAATAAGTAAATAAATAAATTGGGTGAGCAAGATAGCCACCAGAAAGTGTGCAGAACTCCATACATGATCTAAGAGTATCCATGACCATGCAGTGAAATATGACTGCTAAACACTGTATTTGTAACCTATGTGAACTGAGCAACAACATTGCGAAACATGGTTGAAAATGGAAGACTTTAAATTATATTTTTTTATCCATAGAAAGGGATTCAACCCATGTGTATAGGACTAAGCAAATAAAGAACAAAAAAGCTAAAGATGAAGGAATACAAGAATTAACCAACAATCAACTGAATTTTGAATAACCAAGTTATCGTGAATCAGACTACAAGAACTTTCAAACTACTAATGCCTAAATGTTATGTATATTTTTGGCATGTAGTAGTCTGTGTCTTGCATGGTGGTATGTGTCACACATATGTACTGGCTTTAACACTGATAAGTTATCTTAAGTATGCACAAGTTCTGCTGGGACAGGATCTGTCAAAAAAAGTCATCATGTGTTTGATGTCTGTCTGATGTTTGTTTGAGGCAGGTCTATAGATGCTGATGGGGATGGAAACTTGCATCTGGCACAGTGTCACTGCCACAAATGTTAACAGTAAAAGGCACACCCTCTTCACTCATAGCTAAGGGAACTGTGGAAGCCCAAAATGAAACCTGGCATCACCTATGTACACAATAGGTCATTCCATCCAATTCAGCCCCATCTTTTATACACAGTCCACACCAGATGTTTCCAAATCTCTTCGAGATTGCCCTAAGATATTGTTTCCCAATCTGATGATTGTGGGTTATGCAATACTAAACCCTTGATACACATTTTTACATACCATTTTTTCTCTACTGCTGCAATGGATTGTTATACTGGGTATTCTGCAACCCATGTACTTCACGCTTTTGTACCTGCTCTATTATCTTTGTAACTCAAAGTTAAGGAGTTCTACCAGACCCTAGAAAAAATTAACTGTCAAGGCTGGTTCCTTATTCACCTTTCTGCTAAATCTGGCTGATGTAGGACTATATTTGATTTTGATTTCTTTGTCAGAGAAACTACATTTTGGCCATTTTTATTAATACAGGGCAGGATTCATGAAGGCTTGCACGGAGTATAAGAGACGTGTAAGACTCCATGCAAGCCTTGCGATCCAGGAACAGCCCGAAACTCCATGTAAGAGACCAGCTAAAACGTCTCTTACACGGACTGGGCATGGATATGATAAATACCTCACTAGCAACTGAAAGGCATGCAAATGAGGTAGAGTAGCGATCCACGAAGCAGAAAGCAGCCCGTGTAAGAGCCGTTTTAGCTGCAGAAATGTACAGAGTTGACAACTGAGTACGTTTCTGCAAAAATCACAATGGAGCCATGTCAGCTCCAAATCAAGGGTGCATATGTGTCAGGCAGCATGCCAATGGCCAAATATGTGGCCATTGGCAAGGTACCCCGATGCAAATATGAAAAATAAATATATATTTTTTTCAGCGCAGCCCCGTGCAAATGGGCTGCGCTGTATAAAACATAAAAATGAAGGTTATAAACCCACAAATGTGGGTTTTATGCAATACATGGATTTACAATACAGGGACCAGCAGACCAAAAACAACATGGCCACCGTTTAGTGGTTGCTAAGGGGGGAAGCTGAGTCTAAGAGATGTAACTAAGCATTAGTAGGCAATCTGATGTAAATGAGTCTTAGGATACTGAATTCCACTGTCACATAGCAAATGAGCACATTCTGAGTAGTGTAAGAGATACATAAGGGGGAGGAATAGAGTAGGAGATAGGTGACATCACAGGGGGGAATGGTAGAAAGAAATGCAGTTCATTGGAGGTCAGTGTTACATGACAGATGACAGACACAGATCAGGGAAAGAGGAGTGCCACAAGATAAGCATGGGAAAGTCAAGAAATGGAAGGTGTACACTGTTGCTGGGTGTGCATGCGCACGTGTCCGCACCATGAGGCGCGATTAGGGCAGTGTGTGCATGTGTAAGGCAGACTGAGCATGTGGGAGCATGTTGGCAGACTTGTAAGACTGTTTGCGCTGGTGTGCGTGCATTTTAACCTGAATAAGCAGATTCTGAACCATGTAGGCATGTGTGCGTGCATGTAAGCCACTGTGAGCATGTTACTGCTGGTATGAACATTGCTCACCCCTGAGGAAACAGAGAGGAAAAAGGAATCAACAGACTTAGTATGAAGCTAGCAGGGAATACTGCTGGAGCTAGCAGGTGAAAACAAGTAGAAGCAGGCAATTACACAGGCAGAATAGTAGCTCAGCCAAGCACTTAAAACTCTGCAAACAGCAGTGCAGGATGTTTCTCTCAAGAGACACTGCAAGACAGGAGTAAGCTATTAGAAGTGAAAACTGAAAAAGCTGAACTCAGAGCAGAAATGCTAGGGGCTGCCATAGCTGTCAAAAGGAGACATAGGCTACTTGTTGAGGGTGGTGACAATGCAGATGGTGCCAGACAACCCACAGTGAGGAGACAGAGAAGAGTGTACAGGCCCAGGGTCACCTACCACGGGTTACATGAGCTGGAGATAGTAGAGCACTATAGAGTGGACAGAGACCTCCTGCAGCAAATTGTCGAGCTGTGCAGGCCACGCCTCACACACAGAATCAACAGAGGGGAACCCATCCCAGTGGAAACCAAGGTATGTGTTGGCATAAGAACAATAGCAACAGGTACCTTCCAGAGACCAACTGGTGATATGATGGGGATATCACAGGCATCAGCCTCCAGGGTACTGCACCAGTTCCTGGATGCCATGTAAGCACATGTCGGTGATCATGTATATTTCCCCAAGGCCCGTGAGGTATTAGCCAGCAATATGCGTCGCTTCCAGCAAATAGCGGAATACCTTGAGGTAGTGGGTGCAATAGACTGCACGCACATACGCATCAAAGCACCAGCCATTGAGCGGGGTAGGGCCTACATTAACCACAAGGGCTTCCCCTCCATCAACTGCCAGGTCATGTGTGATGCCCAGGGCATAATAATGAATGTGTGTGCTGGCTGCCCTGGGAGCTACCATGATTCCCATATCTGGCATTTGACCAGCTGTACCAGACATTTGCCAATGGGGACATCCCACATGGACACCTAGTGGGGGATGCAGGTTATGCACAGGAGCCGTGGCTGATGACACCCATCAGAAACGCACACACACCTGCACAGGAACACCATAATGAGGCACACGCACAAACACGTAATGTAATAGAGCGTGTGTTTGGGCTGCTCAAGTCATGGTTCCGGTGTCTGGACACATCTGGTGGAGCCTTGCAGTATTCACCAACTACATGTACCCAAATTGTCATGGTATGTGATATGCTACATAATATGATCTTGTGAAAACAGCTGCAGTAGGACCAGCATAGGGCCGAGCCAAACAGCCCCCCACCATTGCCAAGGCCATCACAGGCAGAGCGTGACTCGGAGGAGGAACAACCTGAGTCTGCTCCAGTAGGCAGAAGGAGGTGTGCCCAGTATGCCCTGGCCTTGGCAAAGAGGCAACGCATAGCACATACATTGGCTCAGTAGGAACCCTGGGAATGATACCCCTTTCCGACTCACTCATATAGTAAAAGGGATACCTAACATGACACAACCTGCAGTCAAACATATACAGGGAGTGTAGTATGTGCATCCGACATCGTCAGCCCTGCAGCACCACCTGAGGTAAGATTGCCATGTGTTAAGCCATGTAACACCATCTAGTATATGCAAACATAATGACCCTGCCAACATCCCACCCGCACCAAGCATGATGCCACACCATGAAGACAACAAGACCAAGTACAATAATTGGCAGAAGTATTTCTGCAAGTCACAGGAAAACAAATGTCTGATAGCCTGGGATGACATGCTGGCCAAGACGGAATGCACCACCTGCCAGGGATGGCACTCACCCAGCACACCTGGCTGCATGGATACTGGCAAAGGCTGTTGTCACCCCCACAGTGCCTTGAATAGGCAAGGCTGGAAACACAAACATTCATGCAGACCAACAAAGATGCATGCAGACCAATCACACCCCAGCATGGAGACTGGTAATATCTGACCTGTAACAGAAACCTGGGTCAAGGCTCATAAGATCACACTAATACTACCAGGTCTCTGTGAAAGTACTGAACTAGTACACTATGTGGCAACAAAGTTTGGCCAGTCAAACAGGATGTTGACAATTGTATGCAAACTATCCCATGGCAAACCTGCAGGCACAGCATAATGCCTGTTAGGTTCACACACAAAGTAGTTGGCCAGTAAGAACACAACCTGATATCCAACACTGAACTGTACATGTGAAATGTAGATGAGGTCCATACACAAACACAAATATGGTGGACCACAGATCCCAACATATAGGTAATAGGTCTAGGTTACTGTGCCTCTGTCTAATAGTGTCATGGGAGTAATCCCTGGAACAAACCTACAATCCCCCATCCATAGTTTATAGTTTCATAGTTAAGTACTAGGCTATCTGCCCTGGGGCATTTGTAAGCCTAGCCATAGTGATATGGCTTTCACCACCCTGTGTAGTGGTACAGAACAGATTAAGAATACTGTGCCTCTGTCTAGTAGTGACACAGTGAAGATCCCCTTACATAAATTAATTAGTTTACTGTGTCCGTGTCTAGTAGTGACACAGAGGTGACCCCCGGGGTAAACCTACAATCTCCCATCCACTCATCAAGGTTTCTCTTGAAGAGTGTCAGTGAGGGGCACTGCCCAATATGAACTGGAATTCTGTTCCAGAGCATGGGAAGCCTCTGGGTTATGAACCTATTACTCCAGCATGTTCTATTCATACTTGTGCCTAGGTTTAAGTGTTTGGCTCTTGTGGTTCTGATGGATTTGGATCTGTTGAGGTGGAGCATGTCCATCAGATCCTGATTGGACATGGCTTTGTACGGCAGGCACAGATCACCTCTGAGCAGGCGGTATGCTACTGAATAGAGCTGGAGTTTCTTTAGTCTGGCAGAATAAGACATATGTTGGAGACCCTTGATCCTCTTGGTGAGGTACTTTTGTGGTCTCTCCAGCTGCTGCAGGTGGCGGTTGGGTCTGATAAGGGAGGAGTATAGGGGTACAATGACCTCCTTTGATCTGGATGTGAATCCCTCCATGATAAGGTGGGCAAGGTAGAATGTCTTTCTAAACACTTTGGCAACGTGGGTGTCAAATGAGCGGTCACTGTCCCCAGATCTCTGATTACTTTGTCCGTACACAGTGGGTTACTGTCTATGTGATAATCTGTGGATACCTTGTTTTTCCCAAAGGGGATGACTATACATTTATTGGCATTTAGTTTAAGGCCATGACTCTGGCACCAGTTGTCTGTTTCTGTGAGGCCATTCTGTAGGATGTATGTGTCAGCTGGTATATCGACTATGGCGCCTAGTTTGCAGTCATCTGTGAACTTCGGCAGCCACAACCCTCCCATGTTTGATTTAACATCTGAGAAGTAAATGCCAAACAAGAGGGGTCCCAAGACAGAGCCCTGTGGGACACCACTTGTGACTGGCTTTGAGTCTGACATGGCCCCAGCGATTATGACTTTATGTGTTCTGTCCTTTAGCCAGTTTGCAACCCATCTAGTGACATATGGGTTTACATTTAAGCTGCTGAGCTTAGCTATGATGCCTGAGTGGGGTATTGTTTCAAAGGCCTTAGCTAAGTCCAGGTAGGCTGTATGGACTGCTTTGCCCTCATCAATGGCTCTAGTGACTGTTTTGAAATAATAAACCAGGTTCAAAAGGCAGGATCATCCCTTTACAAAGCCGAAGTGTGTGGGATCAAGTGTCTGTAGGTCCCCAATGTCTCTGTTTATGAGTTCCATAATGATTCTTTCCATAGCTTTGCAGACCAGGCTGGTTAAGCTTATGGGGCAGTAGTTCCCAGGGTCTGTAGAGGTACTACCTTTGTGGAGTGGGACCACTGTTGCTGTACGCCAGAGTTCAGGTACATATCCTGTAGTAAGGCTAAGGTTAAATAGCATGTTTATGTGAGGGTTAAGCTCCTCTTGGAGTTCACGTAGCATGCAACCTGGGATACCGTCAGGTCCCATTGATGCTGTGTTTATAGCTTTGCTGAGGGCTGCTCTCACCTGGACATCTGAGATGAGAGTGAGATTACATTCAGCTGGGATAAGTAATTCACCTTTTGGGGGTGAGTGAGGTGAGAAATTTGCACTGAACCTGTCAGCCAGAATGTTGGCAATATCTGTGGGTTCAGTGTATTAATTGTCGTTGTGAACTAACTGTGAGCATATCTGAGGGTTTACACCCAGGTTTCTAACATAGCTGAAGAAGGCCTTGTGGTTATAAGTGTCCTTAGCGAGTTTCCTCTCAAAGTTGGCCTTGGATGTTTGTATGAGGGAATGCAGCTTTCTGCTAGTGTTGATCAGAGATGCCTTCCCTTTATGGGATTTTGTTCTGTCATGCAGTAGCTTCCTTCTTTTGTTATACAATTTGTTTATGGCTGAGGTCCACCAGACAGGATGCTTGCCCTTGGTGGAGAGGGTCTTGGACTTATTTGGGATTGCATGATCCATGCATTCTTGGAGATGTCCATATAACGCATTTGTGAAGGATTCAGCATTGTGGGATGTGGTTTCCACTGGCACAGTGGGCTTAAAGGATACCATCTCAGTCTTAAGAAGAGTGAAATTGGCTTTTGAGAAGTTTTTCATTATAGTCTTTTGTGCTGGGGGTGTAGGTGGGATATGTATATCCAGGGTGATTAGTTTGTGGTCAGATCTCACTAGTGAGGGGTATACAGCCGGTGTGGAGCATTTTGTCCCCATATTTGTGATGATCAGGTCTAGTATATTATCTCCCCTAGTGGGAGATGTGACTAGCTGTCGTAGTGCATTTGAATGTATGAATTCCAGGAACCTCTGGGCCAGGGTGTTAGGGCTAGAATAATGCACCCAATCTATGTTAGGGTAGTTGAAATCTCCCAGTATGATGGTATTTGGTGATACATTGATATCCTCCAGTCTCTTCAGGAAGGCTGAATGGGGTTCCTGAGATTGGGAGGGTGGTCTGTAACATACTACCATTTGTATAGTAGTTTTGCCTATGGTTAGTTGCATCTGCATGGTTTCCAATGCTTCATGTGTTGCAACTAACCTGGAGGTGTGGGTGTCCTTCATGAATATGGACACTCCCACTCCCTTTGTGGCTCGGCCCGGGTTTTGGGGTCGAAAAGCATGATATGAGGTATAGCCTGGTAGCGCAGGGTTACTCTCAGGATCCTTGAACCAGGTTTCTGTCACTGCACAGATATCGATGTTCTCCATACTGAGGAGAGCTTCGAGTATATGCATCTTGAGGTTAAGACTTCTGGAAAGTACACACTGAGCATGCTCACACAGAGAAATGAGGCATGTCAGTCAGGAAGCCATATCAACTGTGAACTGGGCATGCTCACACACATAGGCCATCTCACAGTTCAGCTGTTGAACACACATATCTGGCATGGGTTTGTGTTAATACAGGAAATCCCACAATACAGATATCTGTCCACTGCACACAGTGAAATGACAACAGACACATAAGTACAGTACTGGATCACACTCACATGCAAACAGCTGCCACAGTACACAAGTTGTTCATAGAGGTAGGGAAAGCTATAGCAATAACGTACCACAAACACTTTCAGAGCAACAGATACTTGCATGGTGTGTGCAATTATACGTGTGAGAGAACTGTCCCTGTTGGGAACTACTACAACACACCAGTTTCTGCATATTCCCCCTCTAAACACAAATGATGTCAGCACCCTATAAGTACAGCAGAAGAGAGCAGATCTCCCAGTAATGCAAATAGCGCGCTCCGCTACTGCGTCTAGTACTAGTGTTATAACATAGCTAGGTAGGGCTTTGAATCCTGCAAATGGCAAGTGTGTGTGGGTGGGGGGGTAGTAATGTGTGTGCAATTACAAGTGTGAGAGAACTGTCCCTTTTGCCAACCAGTACAACACACCAGCTGCTGCATATTGCAATCTGTAAATAGAGATGATGTCAGCGTCCTTTAAGTGCAGCAGAAGAGATCAAAGCTGCCAATAATGCAAATAGTGCACTCTGCTAATGCGTCTCTCGAAAGTGTCATAACATAGTTAGGTAGGGATTTGAATCCTGCAAGTGTGAGTGTTTGGATGAGGGGAGTTTGTGTGTGTGCAATTCTATATGAAAGATATGTGCTTTTTGGCAATTAGGAGAACACTCTACATGATGCACATTACACTTTCCAAACACTGATGATGTCAGCACCCTATAAGTACAGCCTGAGAAGAAGAACTTCCCAGTAATTCAAATAGCGCGCTCTGCTAATGTGTTTTTCGCAAATGTCATAACATAGTTAGGGAGAGGTTTAAATCCTGCAAATGACAAGGGTGTGTGTGGGGAGGGTAGTAATGTGTGCGCAATTACAAGTGTGAGAGTACTGTCACTTTTGCCAACAAGTACAACACACCAGCTGCTGCATATTGCAATCTGTAAATAGAGATGATGTCAGCATCCTTTAAGTGAAGCAGAAGAGATCAAAGCTCCCAGTAATGCAAATAGTGCGCTCTGCTAATGCGTCTCTCGAAAGTGTCATAACATAGTTAGGTAGGGAATTGAATCCTGCAAATGGCAAGTGTGAGTGTTTGGATGAGGGGAGTTTGTGTGTGTGCAACTCTATATGAAAGATATGTGCTTTTTGGCAATTCGAAGAACACACTACATGATGCACATTACCCTTTCCAAACACTGATGATGTCAGCACCCTATAAGTACAGCCGGATAACAGGAACTTCCCAGTAATTCAAATAGCACGCTCAGCTAATGTGTTTCTCGCAAGTGTCATAACATAGCTAGGGAGGGGTTTGAATCCTGCAAATGGCAAGTGTGTGTGTGTGGGGGGGGGTAGTAATGTGTATACAATTACAAGTGTGAAAAAACTGTCCCTTTTGCCAACCAGTACAACACACCAGCTGCTGCATATTGCAATCTGTAAACAGAGATGATGTCATCGTCCTTTAAGTGCAGTAGAAGAGAGCAGAGCTCCCAGTATGTGCAATTACAAGTGTGAGAGAACTGTCCCTATTGCCAACCAGTACAACACACCAGCTGCTGTATATTGCAATCTGTAAACAGAGATGAAGTCAGCGTCCTTTAAGTGCAGTAGAAGAGAGCAGAGCTCCCAGTATGTGCAATTACAAGTGTGAGAGAACTGTCCCTTTTACCAACCAGTACAACACACCAGCTGCGGAATATTGCAATCTGTAAACAGAGATGATGTCAGCATTCTTTAAGTGCAGTAGAAGAGAGCAGAGCTCCCAGTATGTGCAATTACAAGTGTGAGAGAACTGTCCCTTCTGCAAACCAGTACAACACACCAGCTGCGGAATATTGCAATCTGTAAACAGAGATGATGTCAGCATCCTTTAAGTGCAGTAGAAGAGAGCAGAGCTCCCAGTATGTGCAATTACAAGTGTGAGAGAACTGTCCATTTTGCAAACCAGTACAACACACCAGCTGCTGCATATTGCAATCTGTAAACAGAGATGATGTCATCGTCCTTTAAGTGCAGTAGAAGAGAGCAGAGCTCCCAGTATGTGCAATTACAAGTGTGAGAGAACTGTCCCTTTTGCCAACCAGTACAACACACCAGCTGCTGCATATTGCAATCTGTAAACAGAGATGAAGTTAGCGTCCTTTAAGTGCAGTAGAAGAAAGCAGAGCTTCCAGTATGTGCAATTACAAGTGTGAGAGAACTGTCCCTTTTGCCAACCAGTACAACACACCAGCTGCGGAATATTGCAATCTGTAAACAGAGATGATGTCAGTGTCCTTTAAGTGCAGTAGAAGAGAGCAGAGCTCCCAGTATGTGCAATTACAAGTGTGAGAGAACTGTCCCTTTTGCCAACCAGTACAACACACCAGCTGCTGCATATTGCAATCTGTAAACAGAGATAATGTCAGCGTCCTTTAAGTGCAGTAGAAGAGAGCAGAGCTCCCAGTATGTGCAATTACAAGTGTGAGAGAACTGCCCCTTTTGCCAACCAGTACATCACACCAGCTGCTGCATATTGCAATCTGTAAACAGAGATGATGTCAGCGTCCTTTAAGTGCAGTAGAAAAGAGCAGAGCTCCCAGTATGTGCAATTACAAGTGTGAAAGAACTGTCCCTTTTGCCAACTAGTACAACACACCAGCTGCTGCATATTGCAAACTGTAAACAGAGATGATGTCAGCATCCTTTAAGTGCAGTAGAAGAGAGCAGAGCTCCCAGTATGTGCAATTACAAGTGTGAGAGAACTGTCCCTTTTGCCAACCAGTACAACACACCAGCTGCTGCATATTGCAATCTGTAAACAGAGAAGATGTCAGCGTCCTTTAAGTGAAGTAGAAGAGAGCAGAGCTCCCAGTATGTGCAATTACAAGTGTGAGAGAACTGTCCCTTTTGCCAACCAGTACAACACACCAGCTGCTGCATATTGCAATCTGTAAACAGAGATGATGTCAGCGTCCTTTAAGTGCAGGGGGGGGGGTAGTAATGTGTGTGCAATTACAACTGTGAGAGAACTGTCCCTTTTGCCAACCAGTACAACACACCAGCTGCTGCATATTGCAATCTGTAAACAGAGATGATGTCAGCGTCCTTTAAGTGCAGTAGAAGAGAGCAGAGCTCCCAGTGTGTGCAATTACAAGTGTGAGAGAACTGTCCCTTTTGCCAACCAGTACAACACACCAGCTGCTGCATATTGCAATCTGTAAACAGAGATGATGTCAGCGTCCTTTAAGTGCAGTAGAAGAGAGCAGAGCTCCCAGTATGTGCAATTACAAGTGTGAGAGAACTGTCCCTTTTGCCAACCAGTACAACACACCAGCTGCTGCATATTGCAATCTGTAAACAGAGATGATGTCAGCGTCCTTTAAGTGAAGTAGAAGAGAGCAGAGCTCCCAGTATGTGCAATTACAAGTGTGAGAGAACTGTCCCTTTTGCCAACCAGTACAACACACCAGCTGCTGCATATTGCAATCTGTAAACAGAGATGATGTCAGCGTCCTTTAAGTGCAGGGGGGGGGTAGTAATGTGTGTGCAATTACAAGTGTGAGAGAACTGTCCCTTTTGCCAACCAGTACAACACACCAGCTGCTGCATATTGCAATCTGTAAACAGAGATGATGTCATCGTCCTTTAAGTGCAGTAGAAGAGAGCAGAGCTCCCAGTATGTGCAATTACAAGTGTGAGAGAACTGTCCCTTTTGCCAACCAGTACAACACACCAGCTGCTGCATATTGCAATCTGTAAACAGAGATGAAGTCAGCGTCCTTTAAGTGCAGTAGAAGAAAGCAGAGCTTCCAGTATGTGCAATTACAAGTGTGAGAGAACTGTCCCTTTTGCCAACCAGTACAACACACCAGCTGCGGAATATTGCAATCTGTAAACAGAGATGATGTCAGCGTCCTTTAAGTGCAGAAGAAGAGAGCAGAGCTCCCAGTATGTGCAATTACAAGTGTGAGAGAACTGTCCATTTTGCCAACCAGTACAACACACCAGCCGCTGCATATTGCAATCTGTAAACAGAGATGATGTCAGCATCCTTTAAGTGCAGTAGAAGAGAGCAGAGCTCCCAGTATGTGCAATTACAAGTGTGAGAGAACTGTCTATTTTGCCAACCAGTACAACACACCAGCTGCTGCATATTGCAATCTGTAAACAGAGATGATGTCAGCGTCCTTTAAGTGCAGTAGAAGAGAGCAGAGCTCCCAGTAATGCAAATAGTGCGCTACGCTAATGCGTTTCTCGAAAGTGTCATAACATAGTTAGGTAGGGATTTGAATCCTGTAAAGGGCAAGTGTGTGTGTTTGGATGAGGGGAGTTTGTGTGTGTGTGTGCAATTCTGTATGAAAGATATGTGCTTTTTGGCAATTAGGAGAACACTCTACATGATGCACATTACCATTTCCAAACACTGATGATGTCAGCACCCTATAAGTACAGCCGGAGAAGAGCAACTTCCCAGTAATTCGAATAGCGCGCTCTGCTAATGTGTCTCTCGCAAGTGTCATAACATAGTTAGGGAGGGGTTTAAATCCTGCAAATGGCAAGTGTGTGTGTGGGGGAGTAGTAATGTGTGTGCAATTACAAGTGTGAGAGAGCTGTCCCTTTTGCCAACCAGTACAACACACCAGCTGCTGCATATTGCAATCTGTAAATAGAGATGATGTCAGCGTCCTTTAAGTGAAGCAGAAGAGATCAAAGCTCCCAGTAATGCAAATAGTGCGCTCTGCTAATGCGTCTCTCGAAAGTGTCATAACATAGTTAGGTAGGGATTTGAATCCTGCAAATGGCAAGTGTGAGTGTTTGGATGAGGGGAGTTTGTGTGTGTGCAATTCTATATGAAAGATATGTGTTTTTTGGCAATTCGAAGAACACACTACATGATGCACATTACCCTTTCCAAACACTGATGATGTCAGCACCCTATAAGTACAGCCGGATAACAGGAACTTCCCAGTAATACAAATAGCACGCTCTGCTAATGTGTTTCTCGCAAGTGTCATAACATAGCTAGGGAGGGGTTTGAATCCTGCAAGTGTGTGTGGTGGGGTAGTAATGTGTATACAATTACAAGTGTGAAAAAACTGTCCCTTTTGCCAACCAGTACAACACACCAGCTGCTGCATATTGCAATCTGTAAACAGAGATGATGTCAGCGTCCTTTAAGTGCAGTAGAAGAGAGCAGAGCTCCCAGTATGTGCAATTACAAGTGTGAGAGAACTGTCCCTTTTGCCAACCAGTACAACACACCAGCTGCTGCATATTGCAATCTGTAAACAGAGATGATGTCATCGTCCTTTAAGTGCAGTAGAAGAGAGCAGAGCTCCCAGTATGTGCAATTACAAGTGTGAGAGAACTGTCCCTTTTGCCAACCAGTACAACACACCAGCTGCTGCATATTGCAATCTGTAAACAGAGATGAAGTCAGCGTCCTTTAAGTGCAGTAGAAGAGAGCAGAGCTCCCAGTATGTGCAATTACAAGTGTGAGAGAACTGTCCCTTTTCCCAACCAGTACAACACACCAGCTGCGGAATATTGCAATCTGTAAACAGAGATGATGTCAGCGTCCTTTAAGTGCAGTAGAAGAGAGCAGAGCTCCCAGTATGTGCAATTACAAGTGTGAGAGAACTGTCCCTTTTGCCAACCAGTACAACACACCAGCTGCTGCATATTGCAATCTGTAAACAGAGATGAAGTCAGCGTCCTTTAAGTGCAGTAGAAGAGAGCAGAGCTCCCAGTATGTGCAATTACAAGTGTGAGAGAACTGTCCCTTTTGCCAACCAGTACAACACACCAGCTGCGGAATATTGCAATCTGTAAACAGAGATGATGTCAGCGTCCTTTAAGTGCAGTAGAATGGAGCAGAGCTCCCAGTATGTGCAATTACAAGTGTGAGAGAACTGTCCCTTTTGCCAACCAGTACAACATGCCAGCTGCTGCATATTGCAATCTGTAAACAGAGATGATGTCAGCGTCCTTTAAGTGCAGTAGAAGAGAGCAGAGCTCCCAGTATGTGCAGATACAAGTGTGAGAGAACTGCCCCTTTTGCCAACCAGTACAACACACCAGCTGCTGCAAATTGCAATCTGTAAACAGAGATGATGTCAGCGTCCTTTAAGTGCAGTAAAAGAGAGCAGAGCTCCCAGTATGTGCAATTACAAGTGTGAAAGAACTGTCCCTTTTGTTAACTAGTACAACACACCAGCTGCTCCATATTGCAATCTGTAAACAGAGATGATGTCAGCGTCCTTTAAGTGCAGTAGAAGAGAGCAGAGCTCCCAGTATGTGCAATTACAAGTGTGAGAGAACGGTCCCTTTTGCCAACCAGTACAACACACCACTGCTGCATATTGCAATCTGTAAACAGAGATGATGTCAGCGTCCTTTAAGTGCAGGGGGGGGGGTAGTAATGTGTGTGCAATTACAAGTGTGAGAGAACTGTCCCTTTTGCCAACCAGTACAACACACCAGCTGCTGCATATTGCAATCTTTAAACAGAGATGATGTCAGCATCCTTTAAGTGCAGTAGAAGAGAGCAGAGCTCCCAGTATGTGCAATTACAAGTGTGAGAGAACTGGCCCTTTTGCCAACCAGTACAACACACCAGCTGCTGCATATTGCAATCTGTAAACAGAGATGATGTCAGCGTCCTTTAAGTGCAGTAGAAGAGAGCAGAGCTCCCAGTATGTGCAATTACAAGTGTGAGAGAACTGGCCCTTTTGCCAACCAGTACAACACACCAGCTGCTGCATATTGCAATCTGTAAACAGAGATGATGTCAGCGTCCTTTAAGTGAAGTAGAAGAGATCAGAGCTCCCAGTATGTGCAATTACAAGTGTGAGAGAACTGTCCCTTTTGCCAACCAGTACAACACACCAGCTGCTGCATATTGCAATCTGTAAACAGAGATGATGTCAGCATCCTTTAAGTGCAGGGGGGGGTAGTAATGTGTGTGCAATTACAAGTGTGAGAGAACTGTCCCTTTTGCCAACCAGTACAACACACCAGCTGCTGCATATTGCAATCTGTAAACAGAGATGATGTCAGCGTCCTTTAAGTGCAGTAGAAGAGAGCAGAGCTCCCAGTATGTGAAATTACAAGTGTGAGAGAACTGTCCCTTTTGCCAACAAGTACAACACACCAGCTGCTGCATATTGCAATCTGTAAACAGAGATGATGTCAGCGTCCTTTAAGTGCAGTAGAAGAGAGCAGAGCAACCAGTAATGCAAATAGTGTGCTCTGCTAATGCGTTTCTCGAAAGTGTCATAACATAGTTAGGTAGGGATTTGAATCCTATAAAGGGCAAGTGTGTGTGTTTGGATGAGGGGAGTTTGTGTGTGTGCAATTCTGTATGAAAGATATGTGCTTTTTGGCAATTAGGAGAACACACTACATGATGCACATTACCCTTTCCAAACACTGATGATGTCAGCACCCTATAAGTACAGCCGGAGTGGATGAACTTCCCAGTAATTTGAATGGCGCGCTCTGTTAATGTGTCTTTCGCAAGTGTCATAACATAGTTAAGGAGGAGTTTGAATCCTGTAAATGGCAAGTGTGTGTGTGTGGGGGTAATAATGTATATGCAATTACAAGTATGAGAGTGCTGTCCCTTTTGCCAACCAGTACAACACACCAGCTGCTGCATATTGCAATCTGTAAACAGAGATGATGTCAGCGTCCTTTAAGTGCAGCAGAAGAGAGCAGAGCTCCCAGTAATGCAAATAGTGCGCTCTGCTAATGCATCTCTCAAAATGTCATAACATAGTTAGGTAGGGATATGAATCCTGCAAATGGCAAGTGTGTGTGTTTGGATGAGGTGAGTTTGTGTGTGTGCAATTCTGTATGAAAGATATGTGGTTTTTGGCAATTAGAAGAACACACTACATGATGCACATTACCATTTCCAAACACTGATGATGTCAGCACCCTATAAGTACAGCCGGAAAAGAGCAACTTCTCAGTAATTCGAATAGCGTGCTCTGCTAATGTGTGTCTTGCAAGTGTCATAACATAGTTAGGGAGGGGTTTGAATCTTGCAAATGCCACGTCTGTGTGTGGGGGGTAGTAATGTGTGTGCAATTACAAGTGTGAAAGAACTGTCCATTTTGCCAACCAGTACAACACACCAGCTGATGCATATTGCCATCTGTAAACAGAGATGATGTCAGCGTCCTTTAAGTGCAGTAGAAGAGAGCAGAGCTCCCAGTATGTGCAATTACAAGTGTGAGAGAACTGTACATTTTGCCAACCAGTACAACACACCAGCTACTGCATTTTGCCATCTGTAAACAGAGATGATGTCAGCGTCCTTTAAGTGCAGTAGAAGAGAGCAGAGCTCCCAGTATGTGCAATTACAAGTGTGAGAGAACTGTCCATTTTGCCAACCAGTACAACACACCAGCTGCTGCATATTGCAATCTGTATACAGAGATGATGTCAGCGTCCTTTAAGTGCAGTAGAAGAGAGCAGAGCTCCCAGTATGTGCAATTACAAGTGTGAGAGAACTGTCCATTTTGCCAACCAGTACAACACAACAGCTGCTGCATATTGCAATCTGTAAACAGAGATGATGTCAGCGTCTTTTAAGTGCAATAGAAGAGAGCAGAGCTCCCAGTATTTGCAATTGCAAGTGTGAGTGAACTGTCCATTTTGCCAACCAGTGCAACACACCAGCTGCTGCATATTGCAATCTGTAAACAGAGATGATGTCAGCCTCCTTTAAGTTCAGTAGAAGAGAGCAGAGCTCCCAGTATGTGCAATTACAAGTGTAAGAGAACTGTCCATTTTGCCAACCAGTACAACACACCAGCTGCTGCATATTGCAATCTGTAAACTGAGATGATGTCAGCGTCCTTTAAGTGCAGTAGAAGAGAGCAGAGCTCCCACTATGTGCAATTACAATTGTAAGAGAACTGTCCATTTTGTCAACCAGTACAAAACACCAGCTACTGCATATTGCAATCTGTAAACAGAGATGATGTCAGTGTCCTTTAAGTGCAGTAGAAGAGAGCAGAGCTCCCAGTATGTGCAATGACAAGTGTGAGAGAACTGTCCATTTTGCCAACCAGTACAACACACCAGCCGCTGCATATTGCAATCTGTAAACAGAGATGATGTCAGCATCCTTTAAGTGCAGTAGAAGAGAGCAGGGTTCCCAGTATGTGCAATTACAAGTGTGAGAGAACTGTCCATTTTGCCAACCAGTACAACACACCAGCTGCTGCATATTGCAATCTGTATACAGAGATGAAGTCACCGTCCTTTAAGTGCAGTAGAAGAGAGCAGAGCTCCCAGTATGTGCAATTACAAGTGTGAGAGAACTGTCCCTTTTGCCAACCAGTACAACACACCAGCTGCTGCATATTGCAATCTGTAAACAGAGATGATGTCAGCGTCCTTTAAGTGCAGTAGAAGAGAGCAGAGCTCCCAGTATGTGCAATTACAAGTGTGAGAGAACTGTCCCTTTTGCCAACCAGTACAACACACCAGCTGCTGCATATTGCAATCTGTATACAGAGATGAAGTCACCGTCCTTTAAGTGCAGTAGAAGAGAGCAGAGCTCCCAGTATGTGCAATTACAAGTGTGAGAGAACTGTCCCTTTTGCCAACCAGTACAACACACCAGCTGCTGCATATTGCAATCTGTAAACAGAGATGATGTCAGCATCCTTTAAGTGCAGTAGAAGAGAGCAGAGCTCCCAGTATGTGCAAAGTGTCAGAGAACTGTCCATTTTGCCAACCAGTACAACACACCAGCTGCTGCATATTGCAAACTGTAAACAGAGATGATGTCAGCGTCCATGAAGTGCAGCAGAAGGGAGCAGAGCTCCCAGTAATGCAAATAGTGCACTCTGCTAATGCGTCTCTCGAAAGTGTCATAACATAGTTAGGTAGAGATTTGAATCCTGCAAGTGTGTGTGTTTGGATGAGGGGAGTTTGTGTGTGTGCAATTCTGTATGAAAGATATGTGCTTTTTGGCAATTAGGAGAACACACTACATGATGCACATTATCCTTTCTAAACACTGATGATGTCAGCACCCTATAAGTACAGCCGGATAACAGGAACTTCCCAGTAATTCAAATAGCATGCTCTGCTAATGTGTTTATCGCAAGTGTCATAACATAGCTAGGGAGGGGTTTGAATCCTGCAAATGGCAAGTGTGTGTGTGGGGGGGTAGTAATGTGTATGCAATTACAAGTGTGAAAAAACTGTCCCTTTTGCCAACCAGTAAAACACACCAGCTGCTGCATATTGCAATCTGTAAACAGAGATGATGTCAGCGTCCTTTAAGTGCAGTAGAAGAGAGCAGAGCTCCCAGTATGTGCAATTACAAGTGTGAGAGAACTGTCCCTTTTGCCAACCAGTACAACACACCAGCTGCTGCATATTGCAATCTGTAAACAGAGATGAAGTCAGCGTCCTTTAAGTGCAGTAGAAGAGAGCAGAGCTCCCAGTATGTGCAATTACAAGTGTGAGAGAACTGTCCCTTTTGCCAACCAGTACAACACACCAGCTGCTGCATATTGCAATCTGTAAACAGAGATGATGTCAGCGTCCTTTAAGTGCAGTAGAGAGCAGAGCTCCCAGTATGTGCAATTACAAGTGTGAGAGAACTGTCCCTTTTGCCAACCAGTACAACACACCAGCTGCTGCATATTGCAATCTGTAAACAGAGATGAAGTCAGCGTCCTTTAAGTGCAGTAGAAGAGAGCAGAGCTCCCAGTATGTGCAATTACAAGTGTGAGAGAACTGTCCCTTTTGCCAACCAGTACAACACACCAGCTGCGGAATATTGCAATCTGTAAACAGAGATGATGTCAGCGTCCTTTAAGTGCAGTAGAATGGAGCAGAGCTCCCAGTATGTGCAATTAAAAGTGTGAGAGAACTGTCCCTTTTGCCAACCAGTACAACACGCCAGCTGCTGCATATTGCAATCTGTAAACAGAGATGATGTCAGCGTCCTTTAAGTGCAGTAGAAGAGAGCAGAGCTCCCAGTATGTGCAATTACAACTGTGAGAGAACTGCCCCTTTTGACAACCAGTACAACACACCAGCTGCTGCATATTGCAATCTGTAAACAGAGATGATGTCAGCGTCCTTTAAGTGCAGTAAAAGAGAGCAGAGCTCCCAGTATGTGCAATTACAACTGTGAGAGAACTGCCCCTTTTGACAACCAGTACAACACACCAGCTGCTGCATATTGCAATCTGTAAACAGAGATGATGTCAGTGTCCTTTAAGTGCAGGGGGGGGTAGTAATGTGTGTGCAATTACAAGTGTGAGAGAACTGTCCCTTTTGCCAACCAGTACAACACACCAGCTGCTGCATATTGCAATCTTTAAACAGAGATGATGTCAGCGTCCTTTAAGTGCAGTAGAAGAGAGCAGAGCTCCCAGTATGTGCAATTACAAGTGTGAGAGAACTGTCCCTTTTGCCAACCAGTACAACACACCAGCTGCTGCATATTGCAATCTGTAAACAGAGATGATGTCAGCGTCCTTTAAGTGCAGTAGAAGAGAGCAGAGCTCCCAGTATGTGCAATTACAAGTGTGAGAGAACTGTCCCTTTGCCAACCAGTACAACACACCAGCTGCTGCATATTGCAATCTGTAAACAGAGATGATGTCAGCGTCCTTTAAGTGAAGTAGAAGAGATCAGAGCTCCCAGTATGTGCAATTACAAGTGTGAGAGAACTGTCCCTTTTGCCAACCAGTACAAGACACCAGCTGCTGCATATTTCAATCTGTAAAAATAGATGATGTCAGCGTCCTTTAAGTGCAGGGGGGGGTAGTAATGTGTGTGCAATTACAAGTGTGAGAGAACTGTCCCTTTTGCCAACCAGTACAACACACCAGCTGTTGCATATTGCAATCTGTAAACAGAGATGATGTCAGCGTCCTTTAAGTGCAGTAGAAGAGAGCAGAGCTCCCAGTAATGCAAATAGTGCGCTCTGCTAATGCGTTTCTCGAAAGTGTCATAACATAGTTAGGTAGGGATTTGAATCCTATAAAGGGCAAGTGTGTGTGTTTGGATGAGGGGAGTTTGTGTGTGTGTGTGCAATTCTGTATGAAAGATATGTGCTTTTTGGCAATTAGGAGAACACTCTACATGATGCACATTACCATTTCCAAACACTGATGATGTCAGCACCCTATAAGTACAGCCGGAGAAGAGGAACTTCCCAGTAATTCGAATAGTGCGCTCTGCTAATGTGTTTCTCGCAAGTGTCATAACATCATTAGGGAGCGATTTGAATCCTACAAATGACAAGTGTGTGTGTGGGGAGGGCAGTAATGTGTGTGCAATTACAAGTGTGAGAGAGCTGTCCCTTTTGCCAAAAAGTACAACACACCAGCTGCTGCATATTGCAATCTGTAAACAGAGATGATGTCAGCATCCTTTAAGTGCAGCAGAAGAGGGCAGAGCTCCCAGTAATGCAAATAGTGCGCTCTGCTAATGCATCTCTCGAAAGTGTCATAACATAGTTAGGTAGAGATTTGAATCCTGCAAGTGTGTGTGTTTGGATGAGGGGAGTTTGTGTAAGTGCAATTCTGTATGAAAGATATGTGCTTTTTGGCAATTAGGAGAACACACTACATGATGCACATTACCCTTTCCAAACACTGATGATGTCAGCACCCTATAAGTACAGCCGGAGAAGAGGAACTTCCCAGTAATTTGAATAGTGCGCTCTGCTAATGTGTCTCTCACAAGTGTCATAACATAGTTAGGGAGGAATTTGAATCCTGCAAATGGCAAGTGTGTGTAAGGGGGGGTAGTAATGTGTGTGCAATTACAAGTGTGAGAGAGCTGTCACTTTTGCCAACCAGTACAACACACCAGCTGCTGCATATTGCATTCTGTAAATAGAGATGATGTCAGTGTCCTTTAAGTGCAGCAGAAAAGAGCAGAGCTCCCAGTAATGCAAATAGTGCGCTCTGCTAATGCGTCTCTCTAAAGTGTCATAACATAGTTAGATAGGGATTTGAATCCTGCAAATGGCAAGTGTGAGTGTTTGGATGAGGTGAGTTTGTGTGTGTGCAATTCTGTATGAAAGATATGTGGTTTTTGGCAATTAGAAGAACACACTACATGATGCACATTACCATTTCCAAACACTGATGATGTCAGCACCCTATAAGTACAGCCGGAAAAGAGCAACTTCTCAGTAATTCGAATAGCGTGCTCTGCTAATGTGTGTCTTGCAAGTGTCATAACATAGTTAGGGAGGGGTTTGAATCTTGCAAATGCCACGTCTGTGTGTGGGGGGTAGTAATGTGTGTGCAATTACAAGTGTGAAAGAACTGTCCATTTTGCCAACCAGTACAACACACCAGCTGATGCATATTGCCATCTGTAAACAGAGATGATGTCAGCGTCCTTTAAGTGCAGTAGAAGAGAGCAGAGCTCCCAGTATGTGCAATTACAAGTGTGAGAGAACTGTACATTTTGCCAACCAGTACAACACACCAGCTACTGCATTTTGCCATCTGTAAACAGAGATGATGTCAGCGTCCTTTAAGTGCAGTAGAAGAGAGCAGAGCTCCCAGTATGTGCAATTACAAGTGTGAGAGAACTGTCCATTTTGCCAACCAGTACAACACACCAGCTGCTGCATATTGCAATCTGTATACAGAGATGATGTCAGCGTCCTTTAAGTGCAGTAGAAGAGAGCAGAGCTCCCAGTATGTGCAATTACAAGTGTGAGAGAACTGTCCATTTTGCCAACCAGTACAACACAACAGCTGCTGCATATTGCAATCTGTAAACAGAGATGATGTCAGCGTCTTTTAAGTGCAATAGAAGAGAGCAGAGCTCCCAGTATTTGCAATTGCAAGTGTGAGTGAACTGTCCATTTTGCCAACCAGTGCAACACACCAGCTGCTGCATATTGCAATCTGTAAACAGAGATGATGTCAGCCTCCTTTAAGTTCAGTAGAAGAGAGCAGAGCTCCCAGTATGTGCAATTACAAGTGTAAGAGAACTGTCCATTTTGCCAACCAGTACAACACACCAGCTGCTGCATATTGCAATCTGTAAACTGAGATGATGTCAGCGTCCTTTAAGTGCAGTAGAAGAGAGCAGAGCTCCCACTATGTGCAATTACAATTGTAAGAGAACTGTCCATTTTGTCAACCAGTACAAAACACCAGCTACTGCATATTGCAATCTGTAAACAGAGATGATGTCAGTGTCCTTTAAGTGCAGTAGAAGAGAGCAGAGCTCCCAGTATGTGCAATGACAAGTGTGAGAGAACTGTCCATTTTGCCAACCAGTACAACACACCAGCCGCTGCATATTGCAATCTGTAAACAGAGATGATGTCAGCATCCTTTAAGTGCAGTAGAAGAGAGCAGGGTTCCCAGTATGTGCAATTACAAGTGTGAGAGAACTGTCCATTTTGCCAACCAGTACAACACACCAGCTGCTGCATATTGCAATCTGTATACAGAGATGAAGTCACCGTCCTTTAAGTGCAGTAGAAGAGAGCAGAGCTCCCAGTATGTGCAATTACAAGTGTGAGAGAACTGTCCCTTTTGCCAACCAGTACAACACACCAGCTGCTGCATATTGCAATCTGTAAACAGAGATGATGTCAGCGTCCTTTAAGTGCAGTAGAAGAGAGCAGAGCTCCCAGTATGTGCAATTACAAGTGTGAGAGAACTGTCCCTTTTGCCAACCAGTACAACACATCAGCTGCTGCATATTGCAATCTGTATACAGAGATGAAGTCACCGTCCTTTAAGTGCAGTAGAAGAGCAGAGCTCCCAGTATGTGCAATTACAAGTGTGAGAGAACTGTCCCTTTTGCCAACCAGTACAACACACCAGCTGCTGCATATTGCAATCTGTAAACAGAGATGATGTCAGCATCCTTTAAGTGCAGTAGAAGAGAGCAGAGCTCCCAGTATGTGCAAAGTGTCAGAGAACTGTCCATTTTGCCAACCAGTACAACACACCAGCTGCTGCATATTGCAATCTGTAAACAGAGATGATGTCAGCGTCCATGAAGTGCAGCAGAAGGGAGCAGAGCTCCCAGTAATGCAAATAGTGCACTCTGCTAATGCGTCTCTCGAAAGTGTCATAACATAGTTAGGTAGAGATTTGAATCCTGCAAGTGTGTGTGTTTGGATGAGGGGAGTTTGTGTGTGTGCAATTCTGTATGAAAGATATGTGCTTTTTGGCAATTAGGAGAACACACTACATGATGCACATTATCCTTTCTAAACACTGATGATGTCAGCACCCTATAAGTACAGCCGGATAACAGGAACTTCCCAGTAATTCAAATAGCATGCTCTGCTAATGTGTTTATCGCAAGTGTCATAACATAGCTAGGGAGGGGTTTGAATCCTGCAAATGGCAAGTGTGTGTGTGGGGGGGTAGTAATGTGTATGCAATTACAAGTGTGAAAAAACTGTCCCTTTTGCCAACCAGTAAAACACACCAGCTGCTGCATATTGCAATCTGTAAACAGAGATGATGTCAGCGTCCTTTAAGTGCAGTAGAAGAGCAGAGCTCCCAGTATGTGCAATTACAAGTGTGAGAGAACTGTCCCTTTTGCCAACCAGTACAACACACCAGCTGCTGCATATTGCAATCTGTAAACAGAGATGAAGTCAGCGTCCTTTAAGTGCAGTAGAGAGCAGAGCTCCCAGTATGTGCAATTACAAGTGTGAGAGAACTGTCCTTTTGCCAACCAGTACAACACACCAGCTGCTGCATATTGCAATCTGTAAACAGAGATGATGTCAGCGTCCTTTAAGTGCAGTAGAGAGCAGAGCTCCCAGTATGTGCAATTACAAGTGTGAGAGAACTGTCCCTTTTGCCAACCAGTACAACACACCAGCTGCTGCATATTGCAATCTGTAAACAGAGATGAAGTCAGCGTCCTTTAAGTGCAGTAGAAGAGAGCAGAGCTCCCAGTATGTGCAATTACAAGTGTGAGAGAACTGTCCCTTTTGCCAACCAGTACAACACACCAGCTGCGGAATATTGCAATCTGTAAACAGAGATGATGTCAGCGTCCTTTAAGTGCAGTAGAATGGAGCAGAGCTCCCAGTATGTGCAATTAAAAGTGTGAGAGAACTGTCCCTTTTGCCAACCAGTACAACACGCCAGCTGCTGCATATTGCAATCTGTAAACAGAGATGATGTCAGCGTCCTTTAAGTGCAGTAGAAGAGAGCAGAGCTCCCAGTATGTGCAATTACAACTGTGAGAGAACTGCCCCTTTTGACAACCAGTACAACACACCAGCTGCTGCATATTGCAATCTGTAAACAGAGATGATGTCAGCGTCCTTTAAGTGCAGTAAAAGAGAGCAGAGCTCCCAGTATGTGCAATTACATGTGTGAAAGAACTGTCCCTTTTGTTAACTAGTACAACACACCAGCTGCTGCATATTGCAATCTGTAAACAGAGATGATGTCAGCGTCCTTTAAGTGCAGTAGAAGAGAGCAGAGCTCCCAGTATGTGCAATTACAAGTGTGAGAGAACTGTCCCTTTTGCCAAACAGTACAACACACCAGCTGCTGCATATTGCAATCTGTAAACAGAGATGATGTCAGCATCCTTTAAGTGAAGTAGAAGAGAGCAGAGCTCCCAGTATGTGCAATTACAAGTGTGAGAGTACTGTCCCTTTTGCCAACCAGTACAACACACCAGCTGCTGCATATTGCAATCTGTAAACAGAGATGATGTCAGTGTCCTTTAAGTGCAGGGGGGGGTAGTAATGTGTGTGCAATTACAAGTGTGAGAGAACTGTCCCTTTTGCCAACCAGTACAACACACCAGCTGCTGCATATTGCAATCTTTAAACAGAGATGATGTCAGCGTCCTTTAAGTGCAGTAGAAGAGAGCAGAGCTCCCAGTATGTGCAATTACAAGTGTGAGAGAACTGTCCCTTTTGCCAACCAGTACAACACACCAGCTGCTGCATATTGCAATCTGTAAACAGAGATGATGTCAGCATCCTTTAAGTGCAGTAGAAGAGAGCAGAGCTCCCAGTATGTGCAATTACAAGTGTGAGAGAACTGTCCCTTTTGCCAACCAGTACAACACACCAGCTGCTGCATATTGCAATCTGTAAACAGAGATGATGTCAGCGTCCTTTAAGTGAAGTAGAAGAGATCAGAGCTCCCAGTATGTGCAATTACAAGTGTGAGAGAACTGTCCCTTTTGCCAACCAGTACAAGACACCAGCTGCTGCATATTTCAATCTGTAAAAATAGATGATGTCAGCGTCCTTTAAGTGCAGGGGGGGTAGTAATGTGTGTGCAATTACAAGTGTGAGAGAACTGTCCCTTTTGCCAACCAGTACAACACACCAGCTGTTGCATATTGCAATCTGTAAACAGAGATGATGTCAGCGTCCTTTAAGTGCAGTAGAAGAGAGCTCCCAGTAATGCAAATAGTGCGCTCTGCTAATGCGTTTCTCGAAAGTGTCATAACATAGTTAGGTAGGGATTTGAATCCTATAAAGGGCAAGTGTGTGTGTTTGGATGAGGGGAGTTTGTGTGTGTGTGTGCAATTCTGTATGAAAGATATGTGCTTTTTGGCAATTAGGAGAACACTCTACATGATGCACATTACCATTTCCAAACACTGATGATGTCAGCACCCTATAAGTACAGCCGGAGAAGAGGAACTTCCCAGTAATTCGAATAGTGCGCTCTGCTAATGTGTTTCTCGCAAGTGTCATAACATCATTAGGGAGCGATTTGAATCCTACAAATGACAAGTGTGTGTGTGGGGAGGGCAGTAATGTGTGTGCAATTACAAGTGTGAGAGAGCTGTCCCTTTTGCCAAAAAGTACAACACACCAGCTGCTGCATATTGCAATCTGTAAACAGAGATGATGTCAGCATCCTTTAAGTGCAGCAGAAGAGGGCAGAGCTCCCAGTAATGCAAATAGTGCGCTCTGCTAATGCATCTCTCGAAAGTGTCATAACATAGTTAGGTAGAGATTTGAATCCTGCAAGTGTGTGTGTTTGGATGAGGGGAGTTTGTGTAAGTGCAATTCTGTATGAAAGATATGTGCTTTTTGGCAATTAGGAGAACACACTACATGATGCACATTACCCTTTCCAAACACTGATGATGTCAGCACCCTATAAGTACAGCCGGAGAAGAGGAACTTCCCAGTAATTTGAATAGTGCGCTCTGCTAATGTGTCTCTCACAAGTGTCATAACATAGTTAGGGAGGAATTTGAATCCTGCAAATGGCAAGTGTGTGTGAGGGGGGGTAGTAATGTGTGTGCAATTACAAGTGTGAGAGAGCTGTCCCTTTTGCCAACCAGTACAACACACCAGCTGCTGCATATTGCATTCTGTAAATAGAGATGATGTCAGTGTCTTTTAAGTGCAGCAGAAAAGAGCAGAGCTCCCAGTAATGCAAATAGTGCGCTCTGCTAATGCGTCTCTCTAAAGTGTCATAACATAGTTAGGTAGGGATTTGAATCCTGCAAATGGCAAGTGTGAGTGTTTGGATGAGGTGAGTTTGTGTGTGTGCAATTCTGTATGAAAGATATGTGGTTTTTGGCAATTAGAAGAACACACTACATGATGCACATTACCATTTCCAAACACTGATGATGTCAGCACCCTATAAGTACAGCCGGAAAAGAGCAACTTCTCAGTAATTCGAATAGCGTGCTCTGCTAATGTGTGTCTTGCAAGTGTCATAACATAGTTAGGGAGGGGTTTGAATCTTGCAAATGCCACGTCTGTGTGTGGGGGGTAGTAATGTGTGTGCAATTACAAGTGTGAAAGAACTGTCCATTTTGCCAACCAGTACAACACACCAGCTGATGCATATTGAAATCTGTAAACAGAAATGATGTCAGCATCCTTTAAGTGCAGTAGAAGAGAGCAGAGCTCCCAGTATGTGCAATTACAAGTGTGAGAGAACTGTCCATTTTGCCAACCAGTACAACACACCAGCTGCTGCATATTGCAATCTGTAAACAGAGATGATGTCAGTGTCCTTTAAGTGCAGTAGAAGAGAGCAGAGCTTCCAGTATGTGCAATTACATGTGTGAGAGAACTGTCCATTTTGCCAACCAGTACAACACACCAGCTGCTGCACATTGCATTCTGTAAACAGAGATGATGTCAGCATCCTTTAAGTGCAGTAGAAGACAGCAGAGCTCCCAGTATGTGCAAATACAAGTGTGAGAGAACTGTTCATTTTGCCAACCAGTACCACACACCAGCTGCTGCATATTGCCATCTGTAAACAGAGATGATGTCAGCGTCCTTTAAGTGCAGTAGAAGAGAGCAGAGCTCCCAGTATGTGCAATTACAAGTGAGAGAACTGTCCATTTTGCCAACCAGTACAACACACCAGCTGCTGCATTTTGCCATCTGTAAACAGAGATGATGTCAGCGTCCTTTAAGTGCAGTAGAAGAGAGCAGAGCTCCCAGTATGTGCAATTACAAGTGTGAGAGAACTGTCCATTTTGCCAACCAATACAACACACCAGCTGCTGCATATTGCAATCTGTATACAGAGATGATGTCAGCGTCCTTTAAGTGCAGTAGAATAGAGCAGAGCTCCCAGTATGTGCAATTACAAGTGTGAGAGAACTGTCCATTTTGCCAACCAGTACAACGCAACAGCTGCTGCATATTGCAATCTGTAAACAGAGATGATGTCAGCGTCTTTTAAGTGCAATAGAAGAGAGCAGAGCTCCCAGTATTTGCAATTACAAGTGTGAATGAACTGTCCATTTTGCCAACCAGTGCAACACACCAGCTGCTGCATATTGCAATCTGTAAACAGAGATGATGTCAGCCTCCTTTAAGTGCAGTAGAAGAGAGCAGAGCTCCCAGTATGTGCAATTAAAAGTGTAAGAGAACTGTCCATTTTGCCAACCAGTACAACACACCAGCTGCTGCATATTGCAATCTGTAAACTGAGATGATGTCAGCGTCCTTTAAGTGCAGTAGAAGAGAGCAGAGCTCCCACTATGTGCAATTACAATTGTAAGAGAACTGTCCATTTTGTCAACCAGTACAAAACACCAGCTGCTGCTTATTGCAATCTGTAAACAGAGATGATGTCAGTGTCCTTTAAGTGCAGTAGAAGAGAGCAGAGCTCCCAGTATGTGCAATGACAAGTGTGAGAGAACTGTCCATTTTGCCAACCAGTACAACACACCAGCCGCTGCATATTGCAATCTGTAAACAGAGATGATGTCAGCATCCTTTAAGTGCAGTAGAAGAGAGCAGGGTTCCCAGTATGTGCAATTACAAGTGTGAGAGAACTGTCCATTTTGTCAACCAGTACAACACACCAGCTGCTGCATATTGCAATCTGTAAACAGAGATGATGTCAGCGTCCTTTAAGTGCAGTAGAAGAGAGCAGAGCTCCCAGTATGTGCAATTACAAGTGTGAGAGAACTGTCCATTTTGTCAACCAGTACAACACACCAGCTGCTGCATATTGCAATCTGTATACAGAGATGAAGTCACCGTCCTTTAAGTGCAGTAGAAGAGAGCAGAGCTCCCAGTATTTGCAATTACAAGTGTGAGAGAACTGTCCATTTTGCCAACCAGTACAACACACCAGCTGCTGCATATTGCAATCTGTAAAGAGAGATGATGTCAGCATCCTTTAAGTGCAGTAGAAGAGAGCAGAGCTCCCAGTATGTGCAAAGTGTCAGAGAACTCTGTCCATTTTGCCAACCAGTACAACACACCAGCTGCTGCATATTGCAATCTGTAAACAGAGATGATGTCAGCGTCCATGAAGTGCAGTAGAAGAGAGCAGAGCTCCCAGTATGTGCAATTACAAGTGTGAGAGAACTGTTCATTTTGCCAACCAGTACAACACACCAGCTGCTGCATATTGCAATCTGTAAAGAGAGATGATGTCAGCATCCTTTAAGTGCAGTAGAAGAGAGCAGAGCTCCCAGTATGTGCAATTACAAGTGAGATAAATGTCCATTTTGCCAACAAGTACAACACACCAGCTGCTGCATATTGCAATCTGTAAACAGAGATGATGTCAGCGTCCTTTAAGTGCAGCAGAAAAGAGCAGAGCTCCCAGTAATGCAAATAGTGCGCTCTGCTAATGCGTCTCTCGAAAGTGTCATAACATAGTTAGGTAGGGATTTGAATCCTGCAAATGGCAAGTGTGTGTGTTTGGATGAGGGGCATTAGTGTGTGTGCAATTCTGTATGAAAGAAATGTCCTTTTTGGTAACTAGGAGAACACACTACATGATGTATATTCCTCTTTCTAAACACTGATGATGTCAGCACCCTATAAGTACAGCCGGAGAAGAGAAATCTCCCAATAATGCAAATAGCGTGCTCGGCTACTGCGTCTCGTACTAGTGTCATAACATAGTTAGGTAGGGGTTTGAATCTTGCAAGTGGGGGTGGGGGGTTAGTGTGTGTGCAATTCTGTGTGAAAGAAATGTCCTTTTTGGTAACTAGGAGAACACACTACATGATGTATATTCCTCTTTCTAAACACTGATGATGTCAGCACCCTATAAGTACAGCCGGAGAAGAGAAATCTCCCAATAATGCAAATAGCGTGCTCGGCTACTGCGTCTCGTACTAGTGTCATAACATAGTTAGGTAGGGGTTTGAATCCTGCAAGTGGGGGTGGGGGGTTAGTGTGTGTGCAATTCTGTATGAAAGAAATGTCCTTTTTGGTAACTAGGAGAACACACTACATGATGTATATTCCTCTTTCTAAACACTGATGATGTCAGCACCCTATAAGTACAGCCGGAGAAGAGAAATCTCCCAATAATGCAAATAGCGTGCTCGGCTACTGCGTCTCGTACTAGTGTCATAACATAGTTAGGTAGGGGTTTGAATCCTGCAAGTGGGGGGTGGGGGGGTTAGTGTGTGTGCAATTCTGTATGAAAGAAATGTCCATTTTGGTAACTAGGAGAACACACTACATGATGCATATTCCTCTTTCTAAACACTGATGATGTCAGCACCCTATAAGTACAGCCGGAGAAGAAAAACCTCCCAATAATGCAAATAGCGTGCTCGGCTACTGCGTCTCGTACTAGTGTCATAACATAGTTAGGTAGGGGTTTGAATCCTGCAAGTGGGGGTGGGGGGTTAGTGTGTGTGCAATTCTGTATGAAAGAAATGTCCTTTTTGGTAACTAGGAGAACACACTACATGATGCATATTCCTCTTTCTAAACACTGATGATGTCAGCACCCTATAAGTACAGCCGGAGAAGAGAAACCTCCCAATAATGCAAATAGCGTGCTCGGCTACTGCGTCTCATATTACTGTCATAACATAGATAGGTAGGAGTTTGAATCCTGCAAGTGGGGTGGGGGGGTTAGTGTGTGTGCAATTCCTGTATGAAAGAAATGTCCATTTTGGTAACTAGGAGAACACACTACATGATGCATATTCCTCTTTCTAAACACTGATGATGTCAGCACCCTATAAGTACAGCCGGAGAAGAAAAATCTCCCAATAATGCAAATAGCGTGCTCGGCTACTGCGTCTCATACTAGTGTCATAACATAGTTAGGTAGGGGTTTGAATCCTGCAAGTGGGGGTGGTGGGGGGGGTTAGTGTGTGTGCAATTCTGTATGAAAGAAATGTCCTTTTTGGTAACTAGGAGAACACACTACATGATGTATATTCCTCTTTCTAAACACTGATGATGTCAGCACCCTATAAGTACAGCCGGAGAAGAGAAATAGCGTGCTTGGCTACTGCGTCTCGTACTAGTGTCATAACATTGTTAGGTAGGGGTTTGAATCCTACAAGTGGGGGGTTAGTGTGTGTGCAATTCTGTATGAAAGAAATGTCCTTTTTGGTAACTAGGAGAACACACTACATGATGTATATTCCTCTTTCTAAACACTGATGATGTCAGCACCCTATAAGTACAGCCGGAGAAGAGAAATCTCCCAATAATGCAAATAGCGTGCTCGGCTACTGCGTCTCGTACTAGTGTCATAACATAGTTAGGTAGGGGTTTGAATCCTGCAAGAGGGGGTGTTAGTGTGTGTGCAATTCTGTATGAAAGAAATGTCCTTTTTGGTAACTAGGAGAACACACTACATGATGTATATTCCTCTTTCTAAACACTGATGATGTCAGCACCCTATAAGTACAGCCGGAGAAGAAAACCTCCCAATAATGCAAATAGCGTGCTCGGCTACTGCGTCTCGTACTAGTGTCATAACATAGTTAGGTAGGGGTTTGAATCGTGGGGGGTTAGTGTGTGTGTGTGCAATTCTGTATGAAAGAAATGTCCTTTTTGGTAACTAGGAGAACACACTACATGATGCATATTCCTCTTTCTAAACACTGATGATGTCAGCACCCTATAAGTACAGCCGGAGAAGAGAAACCTCCCAATAATGCAAATAGCGTGCTACTGCGTCTCGTACTAGTGTCATAACATAGTTAGGTAGGGGTTTGAATCCTGCAAGTGGGGGTGGGGGGGGTTAGTGTGTGTGCAATTCTGTATGAAAGAAATGTCCTTTTTGGTAACTAGGAGAACACACTACATGATGTATATTCCTCTTTCTAAACACTGATGATGTCAGCACCCTATAAGTACAGCCGGAGAAGAGAAATCTCCCAATAATGCAAATAGCGTGCTCGGCTACTGCGTCTCGTACTAGTGTCATAACATAGTTAGGTAGGGGTTTGAATCCTGCAAGTGGGGGTGGGGGGTTAGTGTGTGTGCAATTCTGTATGAAAGAAATGTCCTTTTTGGTAACTAGGAGAACACACTACATGATGTATATTCCTCTTTCTAAACACTGATGATGTCAGCACCCTATAAGTACAGCCGGAGAAGAAAAGCCTCCCAATAATGCAAATAGCGTGCTCAGCTACTGCATCTCGTACTAGTGTCATAACATAGTTAGGTAGAGGTTTGAACCCTGCAAGTGGGGGGTTAGTGTGTGTGCAATTCTGTATGAAAGAAATGTCCTTTTTGGTAACTAGGAGAACACACTACATGATGTATATTCCTCTTTCTAAACACTGATGATGTCAGCACCCTATAAGTACAGCCGGAGAAAAGAAACCTCCCAATAATGCAAATAGCGTGCTCGGCTACTGCGTCTCATACTAGTGTCATAACATAGTTAGGTAGGGGTTTGAATCCTGCAAGTGGGGGTGGGGGGGTTAGTGTGTGTGCAATTCTGTATGAAAGAAATGTCCTTTTTGGTAACTAGGAGAACACACTACATGATGTATATTCCTCTTTCTAAACACTGATGATGTCAGCACCCTATAAGTACAGCCGGAGAAGAGAAATCTCCCAATAATGCAAATAGCGTGCTCGGCTACTGCGTCTCGTACTAGTGTCATAACATAGTTAGGTAGGGTTTGAATCCTGCAAGTGGGGGTGGGGGGTTAGTGTGTGTGCAATTCTGTATGAAAGAAATGTCCTTTTTGGTAACTAGGAGAACACACTACATGATGTATATTCCTCTTTCTAAACACTGATGATGTCAGCACCCTATAAGTACAGCCGGAGAAGAGAAATCTCCCAATAATGCAAATAGCGTGCTCGGCTACTGCGTCTCGTACTAGTGTCATAACATAGTTAGGTAGGGGTTTGAATCCTGCAAGTTGGGTTGGGGGTTAGTGTGTGTGCAATTCTGTATGAAAGAAATGTCCTTTTTGGTAACTAGGAGAACACACTACATGATGTATATTCCTCTTTCTAAACACTGATGATGTCAGCACCCTATAAGTACAGCCGGAGAAGAGAAATCTCCCAATAATGCAAATAGCGTGCTCGGCTACTGCGTCTCATACTAGTGTCATAACATAGATAGGTAGGGGTTTGAATCCTGCAAGTGGGGGTGGGGGGGTTAGTGTGTGTGCAATTCTGTATGAAAGAAATGTCCTTTTGGTAACTAGGAGAACACACTACATGATGCATATTCCTCTTTCTAAACACTGATGATGTCAGCACCCTATAAGTACAGCCGGAGAAGAAAAACCTCCCAATAATGCAAATAGCGTGCTCGGCTACTGCGTCTCGTACTAGTGTCATAACATAGTTAGGTAGGGATTTGAATCCTGCAAGTGGGGGTTAGTGTGTGTGCAATTCTGTATGAAAGAAATGTCCTTTTTGGTAACTAGGAGAACACACTACATGATGTATATTCCTCTTTCTAAACACTGATGATGTCAGCACCCTATAAGTACAGCCGGAGAAGAGAAATCTCCCAATAATGCAAATAGCGTGCTCGGCTACTGCGTCTCGTACTAGTGTCATAACATAGTTAGGTAGGGGTTTGAATCCTGCAAGTGGGGTGGGGGTTAGTGTGTGTGCAATTCTGTATGAAAGAAATGTCCTTTTTGGTAACTAGGAGAACACACTACATGATGTATATTCCTCTTTCTAAACACTGATGATGTCAGCACCCTATAAGTACAGCCGGAGAAGAGAATCTCCCAATAATGCAAATAGCGTGCTCGGCTATTGCCTCATTACTAGGGTCATAACGTAGTTAGGTGTAGGTTTGAATCCTGCAAGTGGGGGGTGGTGGAGGGGTTAGTGTGTGTGCAATTCTGTATGAAAAAAATGTCCTTTTTGGTAACTAGGAGAACACACTACATGATGTATATTCCTCTTTCTAAACACTGATGATGTCAGCACCCTATAAGTACAGCCGGAGAAGAGAAATCTCCCAATAATGCAAATAGCGTGCTCGGCTACTGCGTCTCGTACTAGTGTCATAACATAGTTAGGTAGGGGTTTGAATCCTGCAAGTGGGGGGGGGTTAGTGTGTGTGCAATTCTGTATGAAAGAAATGTCCTTTTTGGTAACTAGGAGAACACACTACATGATGTATATTCCTCTTTCTAAACACTGATGATGTCAGCACCCTATAAGTACAGCCGGAGAAGAGAAATCTCCCAATAATGCAAATAGCGTGCTCGGCTACTGCGTCTCGTACTAGTGTCATAACATAGTTAGGTAGGGGTTTGAATCCTGCAAGTGGGGTTGGGGTTAGTGTGTGTGCAATTCTGTATGAAAGAAATGTCCTTTGTGGTAACTAGGAGAACACACTACATGATGTATATTCCTCTTTCTAAACACTGATGATGTCAGCACCCTATAAGTACAGCCGGAGAAGAGAAATCTCCCAATAATGCAAATAGCGTGCTCGGCTACTGCGTCTCGTACTAGTGTCATAACATAGTTAGGGTGGGGGTGGGGGGGGTTAGTGTGTGTGCAATTCTGTATGAAAGAAATGTCCTTTGTGGTAACTAGGAGAACACACTACATGATGTATATTCCTCTTTCTAAACACTGATGATGTCAGCACCCTATAAGTACAGCCGGAGAAGAGAAACTCCCAATAATGCAAATAGCGTGCTCGGCTACTGCGTCTCGTACTAGTGTCATAACATAGTTAGGTAGGGGTTTGAATCCTGCAAGTGGGGGTGGGGGTTAGTGTGTGTGCAATTCTGTATGAAAGAAATGTCCTTTGTGGTAACTAGGAGAACACACTACATGATGTATATTCCTCTTTCTAAACACTGATGATGTCAGCACCCTATAAGTACAGCCGGAGAAGAGAAATCTCCCAATAATGCAAATAGCGTGCTCGGCTACTGCGTCTCGTACTAGTGTCATAACATAGTTAGGGTGGGGTTGGTGGGGGTGGGGGTTAGTGTGTGTGCAATTCTGTATGAAAGAAATGTCCTTTTTGGTAACTAGGAGAACACACTACATGATGTATATTCCTCTTTCTAAACACTGATGATGTCAGCACCCTATAAGTACAGCCGGAGAAGAGAAATCTCCCAATAATGCAAATAGCGTGCTCGGCTACTGCGTCTCATACTAGTGTCATAACATAGATAGGTAGGGGTTTGAATCCTGCAAGTTGGGGTGGGGGGGTTAGTGTGTGTGCATTTCCTATATGAAAGAAATGTCCTTTTTGGTAACTAGGAGAACACACTACATGATGTATATTCCTCTTTCTAAACACTGATGATGTCAGCACCCTATAAGTACAGCCGGAGAAGAGAAATCTCCCAATAATGCAAATAGCGTGCTCGGCTACTGCGTCTCGTACTAGTGTCATAACATAGTTAGGTAGGGGTTTGAATCCTGCAAGTGGGGGTGGGGGGGTTAGTGTGTGTGCAATTCTGTATGAAAGAAATGTCCTTTTTGGTAACTAGGAGAACACACTACATGATGTATATTCCTCTTTCTAAACACTGATGATGTCAGCACCCTATAAGTACAGCCGGAGAAGAAAAGTCTCCCAATAATGCAAATAGCGTGCTCGGCTACTGCGTCTCGTACTAGTGTCATAACATAGTTAAGTAGGAGTTTGAATTGGGTGGGGGGTTAGTGTGTGTGTGCAATTCTGTATGAAAGAAATGTCCTTTTTGGTAACTAGGAGAACACACTACATGATGTATATTCCTCTTTCTAAACACTGATGATGTCAGCACCCTATAAGTACAGCCGGAGAAGAGAAATCTCCCAATAATGCAAATAGCGTGCTCGGCTACTGCGTCTCGTACTAGTGTCATAACATAGTTAGGTAGGGGTTTGAATCCTGCAAGTGGGGGTGGGGGGTTAGTGTGTGTGCAATTCTATATGAAAGAAATGTCCTTTTGGTAACTAGGAGAACACACTACATGATGTATATTCCTCTTTCTAAACACTGATGATGTCAGCACCCTATAAGTACAGCCGGAGAAGAGAAATCTCCCAATAATGCAAATAGCGTGCTCGGCTACTGCGTCTCGTACTAGTGTCATAACATAGTTAGGTAGGGGTTTGAATCCTGCAAGTGGGGGTGGGGGTTAGTGTGTGTGCAATTCTGTATGAAAGAAATGTCCTTTTTGGTAACTAGGAGAACACACTACATGATGTATATTCCTCTTTCTAAACACTGATGATGTCAGCACCCTATAAGTACAGCCGGAGAAGAGAAACCGCCCAATAATGCAAATAGCGTGCTCGGCTACTGCGTCTCGTACTAGTGTCATAACATAGTTAGGTAGGGGTTTGAATCCTGCAAGTGGGGGTGGGGGGTGTTAGTGTGTGTGCAATTCTGTATGAAAGAAATGTCCTTTTTGGTAACTAGGAGAACACACTACATGATGTATATTCCTCTTTCTAAACACTGATGATGTCAGCACCCTATAAGTACAGCCGGAGAAGAGAAATCTCCCAATAATGCAAATAGCGTGCTCGGCTACTGCGTCTCGTACTAGTGTCATAACATAGTTAGGTAGGGGTTTGAATCCTGCAAGTGGGGGTGGGGGGTTAGTGTGTGTGCAATTCTGTATGAAAGAAATGTCCTTTTTGGTAACTAGGAGAACACACTACATGATGTATATTCCTCTTTCTAAACACTGATGATGTCAGCACCCTATAAGTACAGCCGGAGAAGAGAAATCTCCCAATAATGCAAATAGCGTGCTCGGCTACTGCGTCTCGTACTAGTGTCATAACATAGTTAGGTAGGGGTTTGAATCCTGCAAGTGGGGGTGGGGGGTTAGTGTGTGTGCAATTCTGTATGAAAGAAATGTCCTTTTTGGTAACTAGGAGAACACACTACATGATGTATATTCCTCTTTCTAAACACTGATGATGTCAGCACCCTATAAGTACAGCCGGAGAAGAGAAATCTCCCAATAATGCAAATAGCGTGCTCGGCTACTGCGTCTCGTACTAGTGTCATAACATAGTTAGGTAGGGGTTTGAATCCTGCAAGTGGGGGGGTTAGTGTGTGTGCAATTCTGTATGAAAGAAATGTCTTTTTGGTAACTAGGAGAACACACTACATGATGTATATTCCTCTTTCTAAACACTGATGATGTCAGCACCCTATAAGTACAGCCGGAGAAGAGAAATCTCCCAATAATGCAAATAGCGTGCTCGGCTACTGCGTCTCGTACTAGTGTCATAACATAGTTAGGTAGAGGGTTGAATCCTGCAAGTGGGGTGGGGGGTTAGTGTGTGTGCAATTCTGTATGAAAGAAATGTCCTTTTTGGTAACTAGGAGAACACACTACATGATGTATATTCCTCTTTCTAAACACTGATGATGTCAGCACCCTATAAGTACAGCCGGAGAAGAGAAATCTCCCAATAATGCAAATAGCGTGCTCGGCTACTGTATCGTACTAGTGTCATAACATTGTTGGGTAGGGGTTTGAATCCTACAAGTGGGGGGGGTTAGTGTGTGTGCAATTCTGTATGAAAGAAATGTCCTTTTTGGTAACTAGGAGAACACACTACATGATGTATATTCCTCTTTCTAAACACTGATGATGTCAGCACCCTATAAGTACAGCCGGAGAAGAGAAATCTCCCAATAATGCAAATAGCGTGCTCGGCTACTGCGTCTCGTACTAGTGTCATAACATAGTTAGGTAGGGATTTGAATCCTACAAGTCGGGGTGGGGGGGTAGTGTGTGTGCAATTCTATATGAAAGAAATGTCCTTTTTGGTAACTAGGAGAACACACTACATGATGTATATTCCTCTTTCTAAACACTGATGATGTCAGCACCCTATAAGTACAGCCGGAGAAGAGAAATCTCCCAATAATGCAAATAGCGTGCTCGGCTACTGCGTCTCGTACTAGTGTCATAACATAGTTAGGTAGGGGTTTGAATCCTGCAAGTGGGGGTGGGGGGTTAGTGTGTGTGCAATTCTGTATGAAAGAAATGTCCTTTTGGTAACTAGGAGAACACACTACATGATGTATATTCCTCTTTCTAAACACTGATGATGTCAGCACCCTATAAGTACAGCCGGAGAAGAGAAATCTCCCAATAATGCAAATAGCGTGCTCGGCTACTGCGTCTCGTACTAGTGTCATAACATAGTTAGGTAGGGGTTTGAATCCTGCAAGTGGGGGGGGGTTAGTGTGTGTGCAATTCTGTATGAAAGAAATGTCCTTTTTGGTAACTAGGAGAACACACTACATGATGTATATTCCTCTTTCTAAACACTGATGATGTCAGCACCCTATAAGTACAGCCGGAGAAGAGAAATCTCCCAATAATGCAAATAGCGTGCTCGGCTACTGCGTCTCGTACTAGTGTCATAACATAGTTAGGTAGGGGTTTGAATCGTGGGGTGGGGTGGGGGGTTAGTGTGTGTGCAATTCTGTATGAAAGAAATGTCCTTTTTGGTAACTAGGAGAACACACTACATGATGTATATTCCTCTTTCTAAACACTGATGATGTCAGCACCCTATAAGTACAGCCGGAGAAGAGAAATCTCCCAATAATGCAAATAGCGTGCTCGGCTACTGCGTCTCGTACTAGTGTCATAACATAGTTAGGTAGGGGTTTGAATCCTACAAGTGGGGGGGTTAGTGTGTGTGCAATTCTGTATGAAAGAAATGTCCTTTTTGGTAACTAGGAGAACACACTACATGATGTATATTCCTCTTTCTAAACACTGATGATGTCAGCACCCTATAAGTACAGCCGGAGAAGAGAAATCTCCCAATAATGCAAATAGCGTGCTCGGCTACTGCGTCTCGTACTAGTGTCATAACATAGTTAGGTAGGGGTTTGAATCCTGCAAGTGGGGGTGGGGGGGGTTAGTGTGTGTGCAATTCTGTATGAAAGAAATGTCCTTTGTGGTAACTAGGAGAACACACTACATGATGTATATTCCTCTTTCTAAACACTGATGATGTCAGCACCCTATAAGTACAGCCGGAGAAGAGAAATCTCCCAATAATGCAAATAGCGTGCTCGGCTACTGCGTCTCGTACTAGTGTCATAACATAGTTAGGTAGGGATTTGAATCCTGCAAGTGGGGGTGGGGGGGTAGTGTGTGTGTGCAATTCTGTATGAAAGAAATGTCCTTTGTGGTAACTAGGAGAACACACTACATGATGTATATTCCTCTTTCTAAACACTGATGATGTCAGCACCCTATAAGTACAGCCGGAGAAGAGAAATCTCCCAATAATGCAAATAGCGTGCTCGGCTACTGCGTCTCGTACTAGTGTCATAACATAGTTAGGTAGGAGTTTGAATCCTGCAAGTGGGGTGGGGGGGTTAGTGTGTGTGCAATTCTGTATGAAAGAAATGTCCATTTTGGTAACTAGGAGAACACACTACATGATGTATATTCCTCTTTCTAAACACTGATGATGTCAGCACCCTATAAGTACAGCCGGAGAAGAGAAATCTCCCAATAATGCAAATAGCGTGCTCGGCTACTGCGTCTCGTACTAGTGTCATAACATAGTTAGGTAGGGGTTTGAATCCTGCAAGTGGGGGTTAGTGTGTGTGCAATTCTGTATGAAAGAAATGTCCTTTTTGGTAACTAGGAGAACACACTACATGATGTATATTCCTCTTTCTAAACACTGATGATGTCAGCACCCTATAAGTACAGCCGGAGAAGAGAAATCTCCCAATAATGCAAATAGCGTGCTCGGCTACTGCGTCTCGTACTAGTGTCATAACATAGTTAGGTAGGGGTTTGAATCCTGCAAGTGGGGGTGGGGGGTTAGTGTGTGTGCAATTCTGTATGAAAGAAATGTCCTTTTTGGTAACTAGGAGAACACACTACATGATGTATATTCCTCTTTCTAAACACTGATGATGTCAGCACCCTATAAGTACAGCCGGAGAAGAGAAACCTCCCAATAATGCAAATAGCGTGCTCGGCTACTGCGTCTCGTACTAGTGTCATAACATAGTTAGGGTGGGGTTCGGGGTGGGGGGGTTAGTGTGTGTGCAATTCTGTATGAAAGAAATGTCCTTTTTGGTAACTAGGAGAACACACTACATGATGTATATTCCTCTTTCTAAACACTGATGATGTCAGCACCCTATAAGTACAGCCGGAGAAGAGAAATCTCCCAATAATGCAAATAGCGTGCTCGGCTACTGCGTCTCGTACTAGTGTCATAACATAGTTAGGTAGGGGTTTGAATCCTGCAAGTGGGTGGGGGGTTAGTGTGTGTGCAATTCTGTATGAAAGAAATGTCCTTTGTGGTAACTAGGAGAACACACTACATGATGTATATTCCTCTTTCTAAACACTGATGATGTCAGCACCCTATAAGTACAGCCGGAGAAGAGAAATCTCCCAATAATGCAAATAGCGTGCTCGGCTACTGTATCGTACTAGTGTCATAACATAGTTAGGGTGGGGTTGGGGGGGGTTAGTGTGTGTGCAATTCTGTATGAAAGAAATGTCCTTTTTGGTAACTAGGAGAACACACTACATGATGTATATTCCTCTTTCTAAACACTGATGATGTCAGCACCCTATAAGTACAGCCGGAGAAGAGAAATCTCCCAATAATGCAAATAGCGTGCTCGGCTACTGCGTCTCGTACTAGTGTCATAACATAGTTAGGTAGGGGTTTGAATCCTACAAGTGGGGGGGTTAGTGTGTGTGCAATTCTATATGAAAGAAATGTCCTTTTTGGTAACTAGGAGAACACACTACATGATGTATATTCCTCTTTCTAAACACTGATGATGTCAGCACCCTATAAGTACAGCCGGAGAAGAGAAATCTCCCAATAATGCAAATAGCGTGCTCGGCTACTGCGTCTCGTACTAGTGTCATAACATAGTTAGGTAGGGGTTTGAATCCTGCAAGTGGGGGTGGGGGGGGTTAGTGTGTGTGCAATTCTGTATGAAAGAAATGTCCTTTTTGGTAACTAGGAGAACACACTACATGATGTATATTCCTTTTTCTAAACACTGATGATGCCAGCACCCTATAAGTAAAGCCGGAGAAGAAAAATCACCCAATAATGCAAATCGCATGCTCGGCTACTGCGTCTCGTACTAGTGTCATAACATAGTTAAGTAGGGGTTTGAATCCTGCAAGTGGGGGGTTAGTGTGTGTGCAATTCTGTATGAAAGAAATGTCCTTTTTGGTAACTAGGAGAACACACTACATGATGTATATTCCTCTTTCTAAACACTGATGATGTCAGCACCCTATAAGTACAGCCGGAGAAGAGAAATCTCCCAATAATGCAAATAGCGTGCTCGGCTACTGCGTCTCGTACTAGTGTCATAACATAGTTAGGTAGGGATTTGAATCCTGCAAGTGGGGGGGGGGTTAGTGTGTGTGTGCAATTCTGTATGAAAGAAATGTCCTTTTTGGTAACTAGGAGAACACACTACATGATGCATATTCCTCTTTCTAAACACTGATGATGTCAGCACCCTATAAGTACAGCCGGAGAAGAAAACCTCCCAATAATGCAAATAGCGTGCTCGGCTACTGCGTCTCGTACTAGTGTCATAACATAGTTAGGTAGGGGTTTGAATCCTACAAGTGGGGGGGTTAGTGTGTGTGCAATTCTATATGAAAGAAATGTCCTTTTTGGTAACTAGGAGAACACACTACATGATGCATATTCCTCTTTCTAAACACTGATGATGTCAGCACCCTATAAGTACAGCCGGAGAAGAGAAACCTCCCAATAATGCAAATAGCGTGCTCGGCTACTGCGTCTCGTACTAGTGTCATAACATAGTTAGGTAGGGGTTTGAATCCTGCAAGTGTGGGGGGGTTAGTGTGTGTGTGCAATTCTGTATGAAAGAAATGTCCTTTTTGGTAACTAGGAGAACACACTACATGATGCATATTCCTCTTTCTAAACACTGATGATGTCAGCACCCTATAAGTACAGCCGGAGAAGAGAAATCTCCCAATAATGCAAATAGCGTGCTCGGCTACTGCGTCTCGTACTAGTGTCATAACATAGTTAGGTAGGGGTTTGAATCCTGCAAGTGGGGGTGGGGGGTTAGTGTGTGTGCAATTCTGTATGAAAGAAATGTCCATTTTGGTAACTAGGAGAACACACTACATGATGTATATTCCTCTTTCTAAACACTGATGATGTCAGCACCCTATAAGTACAGCCGGAGAAGAGAAATCTCCCAATAATGCAAATAGCGTGCTCGGCTACTGCGTCTCTTACTAGTGTCATAACATAGTTAGGTAGGGGTTTGAATCCTGCAAGTGGGGGTGGGGGGTTAGTGTGTGTGCAATTCTGTATGAAAGAAATGTCCTTTTTGGTAACTAGGAGAACACACTACATGATGCATATTCCTCTTTCTAAACACTGATGATGTCAGCACCCTATAAGTACAGCCGGAGAAGAGAAACCTCCCAATAATGCAAATAGCGTGCTCGGCTAATGTTTCTCTTGCCAGTGTCATAACATAGTTAGGTAGGGGGTTGAATCTTGCAAGTGTGTTTGGATGAGGGGAGTTAGTGTGTGTGCAATTCTGTATGAAAGAAATGTCCTTTTTGGTAACTAGGAGAACACACTACATGATGCATATTCCTCTTTCTAAACACTGATGATGTCAGCACCCTATAAGTACAGCCGGAGAAAAGAAACCTCCCAATAATGCAAATAGCGTGCTCTGCTAATGCATCTTTCTCAAGTATCATAACATAGTTAGGTAGGGGTTTAAATCCTGCAAGTTTGTGGGGGGTTGTAGGGTGTGAGAGAGCAGTTCCTTTTGGCAACTACTACAATACACCGGATGCTGCATATTCCCCCAGTAAACACAGGTGATGTCACCACACTATAAGTACAGCCAAACAGGGCAAATCGCCCAGTAATGCAAATAGTGCGCTTTGCTACTGGTTCTCTTACTACTGTCAGAGCACAGTTAGGTATGTTTTGGAAACCCACAACTGCCACGTGTGTTTGTGTCACACAAAATGCCCATGTGTGGGTTGTTGTTCATAACAATGCATGACATTGCTTAAACCAGCAATGGCAATGCACACATGATGTATGTGTGTGCCTGATACACATATATACCTGTGACCTTCAATAGTTCCCATGTCTGACACGTGCCTCAAGGGAATAAATGGTATTTGCACTGCATAACAATATGACTGTGTCTCACTGTGCAGGGGCTGCATGTGGTATGTGTATATGCAGTGTGAGTTGTATTTGGTATCATCCTAACAGTGGGGGATACACATCTGGTCTGGGCCATATAGTCTACATGTAGTCGATGAACAGGTGCTGCATGTTCCCACCTGTTGTGGGAGTGGTAACAAGTTGTTCCACTGCAATTCAGTGACTACATGCTAGGAACCTTTCAGCTAGTGTGTTGTAGCTACAGTAATGCTCACACACAATGTTCGTCTGGATGCAGTCCAGTCATATAAAGACATATGTAGAGACCGTCATATTCCCAGTGTTGCCAGGGAGGACAGGTGGGTTTCCTGTGTATGGGAGGGTTGTGTGTGCCAGGCTATGAACCAGAAGGCAGTCCAACACACTGTTAGCTGCACATGGATAGGCCCTGATGCTTTGTGCTGTGCCAACAACCTGGAGGTGTGTGTATCTGTGGTGCCTTGAGATACCTCCCCCTGTTCATGTGTGGTGCATGTGTAGGGGACGACAGGCATGGTATGAGGTATAACCTGGCAGTGATGGGCTGCACCTGTGAGCCTTGAATCAGGAATCTGTTACTGCACAGATATTGCAGTTCACCATGCTGAGGACAGTGTCCAGTGCATGCATCTTGCGGTGTACACTGCTGGTGTTGTGTAGCCTTACTGTTAGTATCCTATCCCTTGTGATACCCACGGAGGTGGCTATGTAATCTGAGCCCTGCATCAAAAGGCACTATGTGTGTATCAAGAGGCTTTGCCAATATACAATGGCCCATGGGTGACACGTGCAAGCTGCCCCTTGCAAATCATTGTGGCTTCCCTAGCATGTAAGCACACGCTGACAGGCATTGGATACCCTATGAATGACATTGGAGATTGAGCAAAATGTAGACATAGAACACCCTTCCTACATATTGTGGTAGCATACCTGGTGAGGGTATGATGTCAACCAAGGTCAGGCTCATACCAGCCCATGCCACATGCTGAGAGAGCTTTTCTATGTTCCCTATCATATAGTCCAGGGAGGTAAGTCTCAGGTCATCCATAGTGGCATGGACAATGACTGAGTCATATGTGTCCATGCCTCTGACTGACCTGTATGCATGTGTTATGTGGTGGACCATAGTGCCCCACGGGCATATCACTGTGACATTCACCATGTACAGCCTGTTGAGCGGGACCCCACTGCACCGGCCAAGAGAGGTACCTGACACATCTGTAGCAGGTGTGTTGTGTAGCCCTACAGGCTGTGAGTGTTTGGCATACAGGATGTGTGTGCCATGTGTGGCATGTGCTCTGTTCCGACTTAATGTATGCCTGTGTGCCAGCTGCGGAGGTGTGTGATGCTCAGGCAGAATGCTATTCTGAGGCTCCAAGTATGCCCCAGTGTGTTCATGTGTTTGGATTGCTGTCAGTGCAGGTCTATGTCAGACTGGTATTGTAGTCACTGTAGTATGTCATGCCACCTGACAGGGTATGCCAGTACTGGGTTCAGAGTGCTCAGTCCCCAGATTGGCTATGTGGCTGCATCTCACACATGTGCTGTACGTTCCTGGCCAGGGGAGAGGGTTGACTGCTTACATGTGGCAGCTGTGACATAGCCACATGACTCACATATTCCACAACTGGACCATAGAGGTGATTCACAAGTTACCTTTGCACATGCTACCATAGTAGTGTGATTGCCATGGTGATTACCAACACATAGGTCCAATGGGGAACAACATACTGAAGGTGAGTATGTGTGGGTGTACTGCTTCTGATTTCATAGCGCTGGCATTTATGTCTGCACACGTGGGCAGATGCCAGGTAAGTCATATGCAATTTGTCACAAGCAACGTACATGCGAACAGGACAGACAGTGACATTCTGCCAAGTGAGACATTGACATACATATAGTAAGCTATGCAGATGTCACTAGGAATCCACAGAAGCTCTGTAAATCTGCATTGCAGGTGGAATCAGTGTTCCAGGGAACCTCAAGCAAACATGCATGCAAACAAAGCTACAGTAAGCAGGGCTGGAAGTAGTCCGTTGTACAACAACGAAGGGGTACCACTTCCAGTAGGTAACAGTGCAAATATGCAGGCACTATAAACATGTACCCAGGAATGCACAGCTCAGATGTCCATGGTAAAACTGAAATTATTTAAAATTTAATTTAATTTAAATTAAATTGGTACTGCACACATATCAACATGCGCAAACATCCACATTGCATAGTCGTTGTGGGCAACATGCCACCATTAGTGTACATGTCCATCACTGCGTATCACTACTTGCATTACCTTCTACCCTGTGCTACCTATGTATGTGGCTATCTGTTGACATCCTTACCACCAGTGTGCAAAAATGTGCAGCTGTTACACTATGGTACTTACTATGGCTGTAGATAACAATTCAGGACAGCTATACAGTTACTGCATCAGGCATGCTGGGATATACACACAATCATATCAGCACACTGTACTGTTGCCAACATGATACTATTAATACACTTCTATGTAGTCACCCTGTGCATCAGCAACATGTTAACCTGTTCCTGCACTGATGTTAGAGATTGCAGGAGGTGGCACAGTTTCATCATATGCACAGGGTGTGAACTAGGTATGCCTGAGTCTGCCACTGATACCACCAATTGACATGCATGTGCATGTGTGTTAGTGAGGGACAGCAGTACAGGGTGGGGCACTGTTGATGCAGTGTGTGCGTGTATGTGGTAGCCCTAGGTGTTAACATTTTGCATGTGTGAAGGCATGCACAGAGTTCCACCTCATGGCTGCCATATACCGGAGTTTGTGGACAGCCACAGACTGCACCTGCCAGTTCATACAGATCAGTGTCTGTGGCCACCTGTGCCTGGCAGGGGTGCTATGGACCGTATCCAATACTAAGCCAGACTGGGTACTGTCATCAGAAGCAGGTGTTCGTTGACTGGACACAGGTCCTTGTTGGGACTGTCCAGAGCCATGTGCAAGTGGTCTCCTGGGGCGGTCTGATGACAGCACAGACCCAGCATTGCTGGGGCTGCTGCTGGCACTATGGGGGCATCTGCGGGCCTGTTGTCATCCATGCCGACTGCCAGCTTCTGCTGTATCTGGCATACGGCCACGTCAACGCCGCAACCATCCACCATTGCTCTGGCTCATGGACATGTAGTTGTGGATCTGCTGTAATATGTCCCCACAACGTCTGTCTATGACATCGGTGAAATTACAGATAGCATCCACAATGTCACGCATACTGTCAGTCATGGATGTGCGATATGCTCTCAGCTCCCTCAGACCCTGTCTGGTGTACCTTTCCATACGTGACTGTGCCTGCATGACAGCCTGAAACATAGCTGAGGTCGACAGACCTCTTTGGGCATGTCTGCCAGAGGCAGTACGCCCATGGATGCTCCCACAAGAACCCTTGGGCAACTGTCTGTGTGGTACCATCTCAGGACCCTGCCCATGGCCGCTGTGTGGGGAAGCATGTGCCACAGATACCACATTACCCTGGTCAATGCCTACTGTATCCTGTCCATCACCTAGGGACATTGGTGACATAGGATGTACTGGCAGGATGACTGTGCGCAATGATGGGGTTGACAGCTGTGTACTGTCAATTGGATGACCAATGACGGACCCTGACACACCTTCCTGTGCCATTACACAGATATCATCATTATCAGTACCTGTGGCACCAGATTCAGGTTCCCTGCTGCAGGACACCAGAGCAGCACCAGAACCTGTGGGAGGAAGACAGGAAACACAGTTTACAATGTCTACACAATGTTACCAGTGATGCACACATGCACACATGCACACGTGGACACATGCACACATGCACACATGCACACATGCACACATGCACACGTGGACACATGCACACATGCACACATGCACACGTGGACACATGCACACATGCACACATGCACACATGCACACATGCACATGTGGACACACACACACATGCACACCCCGCAGTATACACACAGAGCACTACTGAGTTACACTATTATTACTAGCACTATCAAGACTATTATAGGTATTGTTAATACACACTCACCAGCATGGATGGGCTGCCTTGCTGTAACACCAGAGGGACCTGCAGAAATGAGGGGATTAATGTCAGTGGGCACAACTGTGCCATTGATACTGCGTATGATACAGTTCAGTAGTACAACAGTTGCCTTTCACATGTCAGCTGCTGATATTGGCAATATCACACCTGCACAATTACATACTATGTTGACAGCTACATACCAAGGACACACCTTACACATGCATAAACTAACAGTGTACAGAACAGTCAAGTGTACATATGGCATATTACCTGCGCGCTCCATGTCTTGTTGCTGTGTGGCTCCAGCCTCCATCATAATGCAGGTGTGTTGCTGTTGATGTTCCTGGGCTGGAGCCACAACACTTAGGAGTAGCCCCTCCAGTCTGGTGAGGGGGGGATGTGTGGCCTCCCCACCTCCTGTGGCGACCTGTTGCCTGTGGATATCCGATGCACACTGATGGATATTTCTGATTAAATCACTGCAGTGATGTCGTACCTGCTCATATGTCCTATTATGCGTGCCAATGTCATTTACCCTATGGACAAGGTCTTGCCACAGTGCAGCCCTCTCCTGCTGATTCTGACTGGTGCGGGAAAACAGTATGTCATAATCCTGCACCAGGCTCTGGTGTATCTCTTCATCTTCTGCAGAAGAGTAGGCAGGTTTTCGCTGATGCGCCATGTCCCTGAAAGGGAACACAAACAGGATATCAGCAAACTATGACAGCAAAATATGGCACACATACTATACATGATACTCAACTGTAGTGATATACTACTACTCCCATATGTAGCACGTGTGTGTCTCTTGGTGGATACACATGTACATGGCCAGATATCAGTGCTCAGCCGACACCTGTGCAACAATACCTGCCACATTCCATACAACATAGTACCAAGCCCCATCAGTCAGCACACTGAGACAGGTCCAATGCACCACCTCACTCTGGGGGTTCGTAAGAAGGTACTGTATGTGGAATGTCATCCACTAGTGTGATCTGGACACAAACTAATCGGCCTGGATATACATATCCCACCACCACCACCAGCACAGTAGACTACTTTGAAATTTATGTGAATAGACAGATATTCACTTGTTAGGACTGAGATGGTATCCATGCAGCCCACTGGGCCAGTGGGAGCCACAACACACAATGTTGACCCCTTTGCAAATGCTTCCCAAGGAAATCCCCAAGAATGCATGGAACATGCACACACAATTCTAACCCAGACCCTATGCACAAAGGTTAAGCATCCTGCCTGGTGGACCCCAACCATAGACATATTGTATAATGATAGAAGGAGGCTACTGCAAGACAGAGCAGAATCACATAAAGGGAAGGCATCTGTGGTCAGCTCTAGTAAAAAGCTAAGTTCTCTCATAACAACATCCAAGGCCAACTCTGAGAGGAACATGGCCAAGGACACTAAAGATAACCACAAGGCCTTCTTCAGTTTTGTTAGAAACATGGACCAAAAGCCTCAGATATGCTCAGAGTTAGTACACAACTACATAATATTCACAGATCCCACTGATATTGGCAACATTCTGGCAGACAGGTTCAGTGCAAATGTCCCCCCTCCCTCTCCCCCAAAAGAAGAAGTACTTATCACAGCTGAATGTAACCTCCCTGTCATCTCAGATGTCCAGGTGAGAGCCGCCCTTAGCAAAGCAGAACACACATCATCAATGGGACCTGATGGTATCCCCAGATGTGTGCTACGTAAACTCCAAGAGGAACTACAACCGCATATAAAAATTATATTTTACATTAACCCTACTACGGGATATGTACCTGAACACTGGCGTACAGCAACAGTGGTCCCACTCCACAAAGGAGGCACCTCTACAGACCCTGGGAACTACCGCCCCATAAGCTTAACCAGCCTGGTCTGCAAAGCTATGGAAAGATTCATTATGGAACTCATAAACAGCGACATTGGGGACCTACAGACACTTGATCCTATCCAGTTTGGCTTTGTGAAGGGCTGATCCTGCCTTTTGAACCTGGTTGACTTCTTCAAAACAGTCACTACAGCCATTGATGAGGGCAAAGCAGTCCATACAGCCTACCTGGACTTGCCTAAGGCCTTCAACACAATACCCCACTCAGGCATCATAGACAAGCTCATCAGCTTAAATGTTAATACATATGTCATATGATGGGTTGCAAACTGGTTAAACAACAGAATCCATAAAGTCAAAATTGCGGGAGCCATGTCAGACTCAAAGCCAGTCACAAGTGGTATCTCACAGGGCTCTGTCCTAGGACCCCTCTTGTTTGGCATTTACTTCTCAGATGTGAAAGCAAACATGGGCGGGTTGTGGATGACAAAGTTCCCAGATGACTGCAAACTAGGCGCCATAGTCGATACACCAGCTGACACACACATCCTACAGACAGGCCTCACTGAAACAGACAACTGGTGCCAGAATCATGGCCTAACACTGAATGGCATGAATTGTATAGTCATCCCCTTTGGGAAAAACAATGTATACACAACTTATCACATAGACATACATATAGATACAGACCAATAACACATATGGAGGGATCACAGTATGTTGACTATTAAATTGTTACTTTACATTACCTGTGTTTGTCACAGCTGATTGTGTTACCGTTTGTATAGGTTCCTGCTGCTGCTAGTCCAGCTTGATACTGTCACTGATGACAGCTTCAACTTAGTTTTTCCTAAGTGTAGGTTTTGTTTGTGTTTTTATTTTCTTTTTTTCTTTCTTTCTCTCTGTCTCTCTCTCTCTCTCTCTCTCTCTCTCTGCCTCCAGATGGTGCAATGAAAGTATTGCATGCGTGGACTGGGAGTACAGGATGCTTTTGTAGGTATCTGCATATGTCCATGTGATGGCCTCTGCACCAATTGTTAGCCAGCATTTGCTGATTGCATGCAGACAGTTGTGTACTGATTGCAGTTCTCACTGTGATTTCAGGACAGTGCTATAAAAAGGTATGTGAGATAGGCATTGCCCTTTCAGATTGTAAGGGTGGGGACCATGCTGGTATGCTGTGGACACTGTTCTGTGAGTGTAAAGGTTAGTATCTCTCTCTTATTTCAGGCTGTGTTGTAGATTTACATTTCTCCATTCATCTCTCCTGTTTCCTGTACTAAGTGTGTATGTAAACCGACATCTACAACTACTACCACTACTGTTAATATGGGTGTGTGTGCTTTCCTGTGGGACTTGTGATGTAACTGGTATATAGCAATGGCTCATGCAATTTGTTGCTTTGGCTTCAATATTTGTCCTTTACATTCACTCCTTGTATGCCTGCTAGGTGTCTTGACTGTAGTGTGTTGCTGTGGCTTTCCTATTTTCCATGTACATTCACACCTTGGAATGATTGCTATATCTGATAGGGTGCTACTGCATGCAGTGTGGTCTGGCCATGGTGTGGGCCTTGACATCTATTAGGGTATTTTATTATGCTGCTGAGCAGGCCCCAGAGACCCTCAGGTGCATCTGTTATCTGCCTCATGGAATGGTACATATCAGTGGGATACACCCATTAAATTGGCTGGTATTCTGCAGTTGTGACTGTGGGATAGCATGAGCATATGTATTACTACACTATTTCTGCCGTGCAAGTGGTGCATACTTTCAGGACTTCATAGTTACCATTGCATGTGTTGTAACACCTTTCTACCTACTGTTTGTACATTTCACATGGAGTCTGTGGGGCATCCCTGTAACTCAGTCACTGTTGCTATGTCTAGGCTCTTAACTATTCAAATATGGTGGTGTCAAACCTCTCATGTGTACAAATATTTGCAGGTTGTCCACATTTCTGCCTCATATTTTGGTCAATATCTCATGCACAGCTCTTTCTAGCAAATCACTCTGGACTCAAGTCAGAATATAGTGACAAACATTTAAGTTTCAGACTTCATACCCTTCCAAACATCCAACAAAATGCAGAACCTGTTACTCTATGAACTGTCTAAGTTTGTTGTAACATTATTTGTAATGTGGCCCTGGTTTTGGCCCTTTGCTCCACATATTTTATTACTTGGTCCAGATGTGTTCCTGTAACAGGTTGTGGGGTATGGGCAGTGATTATCCTGCTGTGAGTATGTGTGTGGCTTGCAAGGTGCTACAGTGACATTATTACCTACTGGCTACCAACTAGCATGGCTGTTTCTATTCACACACTACTATTATAGAAATCCACTAGATTTGACAGTATATATACATGACATGCTTTGTGTACTACACATCCTATATTTCCTTTACATTCTTTCCTACTATTACATGATATATTTATTGTAGCACAGTGCTCTTATATAACAGTCATGGCTTAGTGGTAAGTCATGCAGACTACTGTTTCCAAAGTCCTGGGTTCGGGACTGACAGTGGGATTTTATTTTGCTTTTGAACAGACTACAGGACCTGTCATTCAGAGTGACTAAGGCACTTTTAAGCAGTTGTAACCAGGTCAGCGCTGGTTTGTGCAGAGCTCACGCATGCGCACTGGCGTTCAGCTCCGCGCACACCCGCTTACAACCGCTTAAAAGTGCTTCCTCATGCGCACACCCGCGCTATTTTCTTTGAAAGAAATGAAAATGGGGGACAGGAAAGTGGTGAAAAAGGGGTCACAAAGAGGGTAAGACAGTAAGGAAACAAGCTTGAGTTTTGCAGGAGGGATGTAGGTAAGGCCCATAGCTGCCCATATCTTCATCAGCAACAGCTGTGCATATGTTTGTAATGTGGTGTGAGATTTGAAACCTTCCACCCCTGAGAGATGTGTAAGGACAACAATAATACTTGTTGTACAGCCAATTGTAATTGGCAGTTTCCATGTCCAGCAGATGTGTGCGAAGTGGGCAGCTATGTATGGTGCGTAATTTTTTTGTGGGTACAGAGTGCCCTTTTTTTTTTTTTCCAGGTCAGAGTGGTATGTCAGGTAAAGGAAGTCGGTATAGCTGGGGAGGTAGGTTGGGTAGGTCAACAGACAAGACAAACAAGATGCATACAGGGGCAGTGTATGACACGTGTGGGGGGTTACACAGTTGACGGGGATGGATGTTTGGATATCCAGAGCCCATGAGCCCACAGATGGCAACAGTGGAACTGATATCCCCACCCATGGGCAGTTGCCACTGTGCCTTCACTGCCCAGGATGGGGCTGTGCTGGGGGCTGTGTAGGCCGGGCAGCAGGCATGCCCGTTAGTTGTGCCATCTGTGCCTCAAGCTGACGTAGGGGCCCAAGAACAGCTTCCTGGATCTCCCTACGCACCACAGTCCGGACGCTACGGTGAGTGAGTGGTGGTTCTCCTCTGACCACAATTGCAGAGGGGGGATGAGCCCCATCCCCTGCAGTGCTTCCACCTGCAGGTGGCACAGGGCCACCGGAGGAGGATCCGGACTGGGCACTACTGCCAGGTGCACTCGCCAGCTGAGGTGGGAGAGGTGGGTCCACTGGAACCTGCCTTCCCTGTCATCCTATGTTTTGCATTATGTCATGACAGTTTGGGTTAGTAACATACAATACCATTCGCAATTAGTTGTAACAGCATGCATTAGTATTCCCATTAACCAAACACCCAGATATTCACACCACTGAACAGCGAGCATAACACATGCATAATTTGAACAGCAATACACAGTCCAACAACATGCAGGGTTGATTGATGGCAACAGGCCATCAGGTTTGGATGTATGAACAGGGCAGATGCATTAACATACATGCAAATATGTATGACCCAACAGGACAAATGTCCAGGGGTGTTAATTGTGATTGCACATACCAATTTCACGTGGAATGGATTATATGTGGTTATAGGGTAGGGTGAAGAAAATATAATTAACACCTTCAAATACCAATACATATGCTGTACATTTCTAATAGCTGCAGATATATACACACTACAGTTCTACCTATAGTTTCCTATGTGATAACTACTTCAAGTTGGTGATAGGAATGTTACTGCTACATCAATATACATTTTCATTTTTATTCTTACACGTTCATATCTGGCTCTGTTCAGCTACATCATCCTGCTACATTTGCTTTATATAGCTATAGACAACTGTGGATGTTTGGTATTTCAGACAATCATACTATCTGCATATTGCAGACTGAGAGCAACATATCAAGATTTTGGATTCTGGGATACACATTCCAGCTGCAGGAACATTTTGAACACATTTCGCAGTTTGGTTCTGCTTGTCACATTCATTTAATTCTGTACTGACTGCTGTATACTTTATTCAGGAGTTATTACTACTTTATTGGTGGATTCATAACTCTTTCTCACACTCTCTCACTTGTTTTATTTTACAATTCAGGATGGTACTTACTTCTAGGCTTTATTGACATGTTTTACCTGTAGTTATTACAATCCTTTCCAACAGTCTCACTTCTGTCATGTTTCAGTATTTCAACAGGGATATATTTCACACGTGTTTTGCTCATCTTCTGCAGCTGTACTTTTCAGCCTGCTGCAGGTTGTGTACTATTATATTACAGGTGGGGCATCTTTATTTCAGACTTTATTTCAGACATTTTCATTTTTCTGTTTGGATTACAGACTGCAACACACTTTTGTAATCAAGCAATAGTTGCAAACACTCTTACACTGTTACTTGCACATTTTATTACTTAGTGACTACACTGCACTCTTTTGCTAACTGTCATACTTTTATATTTATTTACAGTTACAGGGAGAGGATTACTGACCTGCCTGGTGGCACAACCGCACCAGCCTATCGCCATAGGCTCTGCGGTTTGCAGAACGGACCTGCAGCTGTAATATAAATAAAGTAATATTGGAATACACATCTCCATAATATAAGCTAGGTTAATTTCTTACATACATAATTAGATGTAACTTACTCAGAAGTGGGGCATTGGGCATTTGCCGGGCCTCCTGGATCCAAAGGTTCAGTTGGTCCTGCTTGCATCTCTTCAGGTCTGCATGGTGGTGACGGACCTGCTCACCAGTCCTTGGAATCCCTGTGGCACTGGTAAGATCATGAGCCAACCGGTCCCACGCCTCAGCCCTATATGCTCCCCACAGGACCTGGCCCTGCATGAGTTGGGCCTCATGATTGTGGACAAGGAGCCAGACCATATATCTGGACTCCTCAACGCCCCACCTCTGTGCTCGGAAGCAACTACCCTCACCTACTCCTGACATTCTGGCTGCAAGTTAGCTCTACAATTGGTTATGCTGTGTATTCCCGCCTATGGGGCTTATATATGCCGTTTTTCCCGCACTTATCTGTGATTGGCCATTTTGGAATTGTATCAGCTTCACAAAACCTGCTTTGTCATGCTCCTCTTTCTATTCATTCCTATATATTTGCTATTACTGCATTTTTAAGTACAGCTGTCGTAGCTTAGTGGTTCAGTACCTTGACTATGGTGCATGGTATCCTGGGCTCGAACCTGGCCACTGCTTTTTATATTTTATGGCTGTCTAGACAGGCTAGGAGGTGTGTCTGTGTAAAGGCAGTTTTGTTACAGCTTGCTCAACGTTGCTCGTTGGTTAGCTTGTTGGCGCTCAGCTCAGCTAGGGGCACTCAGTTTCAGTGTGTTAAACCACTGCTCACCTACGGGCACTTATTTTGCACCTGTTGAACCACTGCTCACCTACGGGCACTATCTGTTAAACCACTGCTCACCTACGGGCAGATGCACTCAACTTGTTAAACTGTAGCTCAGCTATAGGCACATCTGGCATTTTTTATTATTTTGTTATCTCACATTTCTTCAAAATAAATGGCCTATTTCATTACATTTTACATAAAATATAATTTTATATGTGTACATATATCTCAGGGGCTTGTTTCCTGCTTATTTCACTAAAAATAAAAATTGATGTTGTGGGGGATGGAACCATGACTGCCTGCTCTTCAGCCAACGTCTCTACCGCTACACTATTACATTTTGGCTTACTTGGCATAGTTGGTTCTTATATGCTTTTCCACTTACTGTTAACTGTAGCTGTGCTACGGGCACGCCCACGCAAACGCGCGCACTCACGGGCAAACATCTTTACAATTTAAAAAAAATAACATGTTCATTTATATAATTTTATGTTCATAGTCTGTGTGGGCATGTGTTGTGTTGTGTTTATTCACATTTCCATGTACTCTGTCGTGGAGGTTTACTTTAGGCACTTTTACTCTTCTGGGGGCGTGTCCGCTTGCAGGGCTCGGCCTACGGACACGCCCCCTACTGTCTTCCACGGACTGTGTAAGCCTTGTGTGTGATTCAGCATGCCCTCATGCATATGCATGACATGCTGACGTCACACCGTTTAACTGCAGCCTCCGTGTAAGCCTTGTAACTCTTACACGGAGGCTTCGTGAATCCTGCCCATAGTTTAACATTTTATAAAATCCCTGTTTTGAATCTAAGAGTCTAAATCTGGATGTTTTTCTGTCTTTCAAAATAATTTGTTTATTTAAATTTTAGATCAGCATATATATCAACTTCAGATCCCAATGTGTGTTCATACGTAACTAGAAGGTCAGCTGCCCTTGTGGCCCATTTTAAGTCTGACTAATTACCGTTGGTAAGAATCATGCCCTAACCTTTTGTCTGCAAGGTGTCTGTGTGTGTGTGTGTGTGTGTGTGTGTGTGTGTGTGTGTGTGTGTGTGTGTGTGTGTGTGTGTGTCTGCAAGGTGTGTGTGTGTGTGTGTGTGTGTGTGTGTGTGTGTGTGTGTGTGTGTGTGTGTGTGTGAGTGTGTGTGTGTGTGTGTGTGTGTGTGTGTGTGTGTGTGTGTGTGTGTGTGTGTGTGTGTGTGTGATTTAAATACATCTTCTTTTAGAACTTCTAACATTTTCACTTTACCATTACTTTCATGTTTTCTGGACTGAGCCTCAGAATGGTCCTTTTGGAGCAGTGGCCAACATCAGTTGAACAATGGGAAATAAATAAATACTGTGCCTTTAAAATGTGTTACAACCATTCACCTGGGCTTTTTCTGGTTCATCAGCATCAAAAGTCCAGTTATAAAATAGTATGGTTTTTACTTTAGACATTATCCCAGCCCTAGTCAAAAGTAATATGTTCTTTTCTTTCAGATGGGATGTTAGAATTTCTGCCCACCCAGATCTGTTCTAGTTCTCTTGGATGGTGTGTCATTCAAAAGCCAGCAAGTCGGATTCCAGGTCATCGTATTTGCTCAGCTTCGTTAGTGTAGTCCCATTCCTGGGGTAGTAGTTAGATTAACTAGTCCATTCAACTGCTGTTGCAGTTACAAAATCTTCTGATTGGCTTGCACTGCAGAGTCCACAAAGAGTTTTACCAGTTCCTTCATTGTTGGAGTTACTAGGAGACATACCATGAACAGCAGCAGAAACAAAAGTCACTAGAACCAGCAGCAAAGCACTTCAGAAAAACAAAAGGTTTCTCATGGAGAAATGATAGCTCTACAGGAAATATTAGCCCAAACAAGTTATGCACTTGACAGCAGAGACATTGCAAGGAAAGATACATTTGCAGATCCCTGACCAAGCTGCCCATGCACACTCTAACACAGCAAGTCTGAAAAGGCATGAGATGTCCATATAAATGCAGATTTATTATTCCAAAAAGAAATGACGATAGTCCATCTTGGTGCCATAAACCAATTTTTAATATTCCTTTTTCAGTATTCATTAACATCTTCACCAATTTTATATTTCACAGTCTCAGTCTCTTATGGTTATTTTACCAAATAGGCTGTATGTAAGTACCCATATATTCAGGCAGCAATCAGACATTTTTTCCAGGTCTGTAGCAAAGGTTAGTCTCCCAGGCTAAATCCAACAAGGTCCAAATGAGCTAACAAACTCCATAACTCCTAGATCTTTGCAAACACTCCTGCTTACTCCACACTTAACTTTTGGTTGATTAAATGACATCCTAAATTCTTGTTGTTTAGTTATATCCTTTTATACAACAATCATTTAAAATCAACTGACTAATATCTTCAGTTTCCTGGCTAACATACTGTGAGAATTTCCTATACACCAGCCACTTTTCACACTTTTAAAGACACATCCTCATTATGCTACACACAACATATTACACGATATAGCTATATGTATATGTATATGTGTATGTATATCTATATCTATATCTATATCTGTACCTATTGATCTATCTGTGTGTGTGTGGGTATATATATATATATATATATATATATATATATATATATATATATATATATATATATATATATATATATATATATATATATATATATATATATATATATATATATATATATATATATATATATATATATATATGGGTCTACTTGAAAACACCGACACGACAAAACACTGACAATGAGAACACCGAGACCGGAAGATCGACAACTGACATGACCGACAGTTTAAAAGCCCGACGCTGAGAACACTGACATGTTAAGGTACATGTGCGATAGTGACTGACTTTAGGGGTAGGGGCGGGTTAAGTGAGTTAGGGTTAGGGTGCGGGGAAGGTAAGTGTGCAATAGTGACAGACTTTAGGGTTTGGGGCAGGTTAAGCGAGTTAGTGTTAGGGCGCGGGTTAGGTGAGTCTGCGATAGTGACAGACCTTATGGTTAGGGTTTGGGTTAAGGTTAGTGAATAGATAGTTGTGTATGTAAGGTTTAGTGTAGGTTTGTAAGGTTTTTGATGTGCTTGTGTTGTGTGTGTGTTTTTTGGAAAAGGTATTTGTTTTCAGCAACAACAAGAACAAATAGTGAGTCCCAGCTCTACTTTCAGTCTCTTCAAGATTTATTCAATGCAATACAATTCTGTTTCTCTAGCGCCTCGGCCACAGCCTTTACAGAGTAAAACCCTAAAGCTTCTTAAAATTCACAATATATACAACATTAAAATCAACAATTCAATTAAACAATCAGTCAATTAAAAAATGCATAATTGATATTTAAAGTCATAGCCCTAAATAAGGCTTTGACAATTACATTCCTTGTTTAAACCAAGGGGAAATAAAGTGCCATATTTCATAATGAGAATGGACTCTTTCTGTCTTAATATATTTTTTTGATATTCCATGTTGTTATAATGGAGAGGTACATGTTCCCGTATAGTTACTTTCATACAACTAGTACTCCCCCCATGTACAGAATTAAAATGTTCCGCAATAGGACTATTAAATTTTTTGTTTTTCACATCTCTAACATGCTCTTTAATTCTGTCCGCTAGCATTCTCTTTGTTTCACCAATATAATACTTATTGCATGAACAAAAAATGACATAAATTACTCCTTTACTTAAGCAAGAGTATTTAGCTCTAACAGTAAAACTTTTTTCATTAATCTTAACCACTTCCGTGACTACATATTTACAAACGGAACAATTACCACAAGGGAATGTTCCTACAGTTTTAATATTGTTGGACATATTTATCTTGTGTTGTTTGAAAATGCTATGTACTAAAAAGTTCTGAATACTCTTAGCTTTTTTATATGATATAACCAACTCAGTATTCTTTAAAGAAACAATCTCTTTTTTAATAAAATTCCAGTATTGTTTTACCAATTCATTAATAATACCAGAAAAATTAGTATGCTTTGTAACAAAAAACATCTTTTCTTGATCTAATTCCCTTTTATTATATCTATTTTTGTTGTACCCACTATCAAACGTATTAATAATAGAACTCTTTTTAAATACCTTCATGAGACTATTTTTAACATCAGTCGTTTCATAACCTCTATTTATAAACATTATTTTATTACTGTTGATGTAGTGAGTCTTTACACGAATATCTCCCACTTTTTGGGTTTGGAAGCTATTAAGTTTTTTTGGGGCGATAGTCCCAAGACCCATTACATATTGGAACTGGTTGAATTTTGTTTGAATAACAACATTTTTGAATTTAATGGTACACTATATAAACAGTTGACTGGAACAGCTATGGGAGCGGCCTTTGCTCCAGCCTATGCAAATTTATTTATGGGGATGTTTGAAAATGAATTTTTGTATAGATTACATTTTTTTAATAAATATGTTATAAAATATTATAGATTTATTGACGATCTTATTTTCATTTGTAAAGATGGTTATGATTTTTCTGAACAATTTATCAATGAATTAAATACCAATCAATATGGTATAAGATTTAGTGATATACAAATGGGCTCTCAGGTAAATTATCTAGATGTTTCCCTTAAAGGTATAAATAGTCATTTAATACATACTAGCATTTATAGGAAATTTGATGAGATCAGTTGGAAAATGCGTGGCAACAGTTGCCACCCCATTCATACTCTAAAAGCTATTCCTTATGGAGAATTTATTAGAATTAAAAGATTGAATACTGATGTCAAGTTAGCTTATGAAGAAGCTCTTAGGGTAGCTGAAATGTTTATAAATAGAGGTTATGAAATGACTGATGTTAAAAATAGTCTCATGAAGGTATTTAAAAAGAGTTCTATTATTAATACGTTTGATAGTGGGTACAACAAAAATAGATATAATAAAAGGGAATTAGATCAAGAAAAGATGTTTTTTGTTACAAAGCATACTAATTTTTCCGGTATTATTAATGAATTGGTAAAACAATACTGGAATTTTATTAAAAAAGAGATTGCTTCTTTAAAGAATACTGAGTTGGTTATATCATATAAAAAAGCTAAGAGTATTCAGAACTTTTTAGTACATAGCATTTTCAAACAACCCAAGATAAATATGTCCAACAATATTAAAACTGTAGGAACATTCCCTTGTGGTAATTGTTCCGTTTGTAAATATGTAGTCACGGAAGTGGTTAAGATTAATGAAAAAAGTTTTACTGTTAGAGCTAAATACTCTTGCTTAAGTAAAGGAGTAATTTTTGTCATTTTTTGTTCATGCAATAAGTATTATATTGGTGAAACAAAGAGAATGCTTGCGGACAGAATTAAAGAGCATGTTAGAGATGTGAAAAACAAAAAATTTAATAGTCCTATTGTGGAACATTTTAATTCTGTACATGGGGGGAGTACTAGTTGTATGAAAGTAACTATACTGGAACATGTACCTCTCCATTATAACAACATGGAATATCAAAAAAATATATTAAGACAGAAAGAGTCCATTCTCATTATGAAATATGGCACTTTATTTCCCCTTGGTTTAAACAAGGAATGTAATTGGCAAAGCCTTATTTAGGGCTATGACTTTAAATATCAATTATGCATTTTTTAATTAACTGATTGTTTAATTGAATTGTTGATTTTAATGTTGTATATATTGTGAATTTTAAGAAGCTTTAGGGTTTTACTCTGTAAAGGCTGTGGCCGAGGCGCTAGAGAAACAGAATTGTATTGCATTGAATAAATCTTGAAGAGACTGAAAGTAGAGCTGGGACTCACTATTTGTTCTTGTTGTTGCTGAATAGGTATTTGTTTTGTTGATTGTCGGGATTGTGGTTTGTCGTGCATATGAAGTTTTGTGCTTTTAAACTGTTGGCCATCTCAGTTGTCGATCTTCCGGTCTCGGTGTTCTCATTGTCAGTGTTTTGGCGTGTCGGTGTTTTCAAGTAAACCCATATATATATATATATATATGTATATATATATATATATATGTATATATATATATATATATATATATATAGATATATATATGGGTTCACTTTAAAATCTCAAAATTCTGAAATACCGAATTTCAGAATATCGAGATCATAAAGCCGAAACACTACAATCCCGAATGCCCATAACCACGAAATTCAAAATCCCGACACTTACACACACACACACACACACACACACACACACACACACACACACACACACACACACACACACACACACACACACATACACACAACTGCATCCCACACACAAACAAAACTAACCTACACTAGAAACAAGCAGGGGGTCTTTGCCTCCCTGCACCACCCATGTGGGGTGCTGTGCCCCCCCACACCCCCCTACTTATATATTCTAACTCCGAGACTGCACAATCACACACAGAAAGGCAACTCACACCCATGCATTTCCCAACCCCTTGCACACACACATCATTACCATACACTACAGCACATAACCTACACACTCATACAAACTTACCTGCACTTACATCCATTCATACACCTCAACACTAGAAGCTCCGAACTTCGGGATTTCGAATTTCACGCTTCTGGTGTTTCATGATTTTGAGCATTCGGGATTAGAATCGTGGAAAACTGAAATTCGGTATTTCAGTTTTTCGAGATTCTAAAGGGAACCTATATATATATATATATATATATATACACACACACACACACACACATAGATGTGTGTGTGTGCCTATGTGATTGATGGATGGGTAGGGTAGGTGGGAATGCACACCTGGGGTGGAGGAGATTGCATGGGCAATCCTGTCACCAATCTCTGTTGGAGGCTGGAGATGCTAACATCACAGAAAGTAGTCCAAAGTAGGGAATAGGATCAGAACATAGATGAGCTGCTGCAGAAGTGAGCTGAAGCTCCACATGTCCCCACTGCATGTCCGCCCCTCGGGCACAACCATACAATCCTTAAAGAGAGAGGGAAATGGGTAGATCCAATAAAGCAAATACCCCCTCTGTGGATGGTGAAAGTGAGACCCTACTGGATGCCCTTAGGCTCCTCGACCAACCTCACCTTAATATGGCCAGACCAGAGGAGTTAAGGATAATCTGGTAGATCCACAGTTGATGGGGACACAGGCATTACAGGCTGTACGATGATGCAGGGGAGGGCAAAAGAGGTCCAAAATATGTAGAAAACAAAAAACACAAAACACTGCAAATCAAATTATAGAAAAAAGACTGAATGCACAAAACACAGTACCTCAAAATATACAAAAAACTGACTGCAGAAATCACTGACTACTAAAATACTGAATCACAAAACACTGAATACATTTCCCATTAAGCAACACTTTATCAGTAAACCCCAGCTAAATACTGGTATCAAATGTTATATTGGTAGTGGTACTACTAAGCAAAGGGTTTTTAGTAACATAATGTGTAGGACTGGGGTTTGGACGAAAGTAGTGTTATGGGTGGCAGACATAAGGTGGTGCTTCACACACACATACACACATGCATATATATATATATATATAGATATATATAGATATAGATAGATAGATAGAGAGAGAGACAGAAAGGCAGAGCTATGGGTATAGATATTGTTGACTTTCTATCTAGCCATGTGTATATATCATGAGCTTTCTAGCAATGACTTTCCAATCCAAACATGTGAAGTATCATGTCTTTTAATCTTTTCTGCAATATTAAAAGCAATGACATCAATTTCAAAGCACTGCACTAATTGTGCCACTTGTATTCACTGAATTTAGTTTATTACCGTTCTTAAACAGTGCTAAGGCTTGCTGTTGCTGGCACATTTTCATTATATAGGTTCCTTGGTAGTTACTAGGCATGCAGTCTAGGAAACCATTAAGGAGGCTAGCCTAGATGCCCAATTGCCCTAAAGCACTATCAGGTTAATTGACTTGCTCAAGAAGTAGTCAAACAAAGGTGGAAGGATTCAAACCCATTATCCTTGAGAAAATAAGCAGCCCATTAAGAATTCTGGGCTTTACTCTTCTGTACTAACAGCCATATTAGCAAGCACACATCCCTGATGGACTTAAATCCACAACTCTACCCACTTGCAGTGTGCAAATTCATGTACAGGCTGAACTACAGAAGCAGTTTTAGTTATCTTTAACACTGTCTAGCTGTAGTTTCTGAAACTGACCACTTTTCTGATTCACAATGCAGTTTAATGCTGAGAACTGTTTGTCTGTGTTACATAACAAAATGTACCTGTTTGAAACAGTGCATAGACCACTGATAGACAGCAAACTGTAAGTGGATATACTGTTCATGTGTATGTACTTATTAACTACTTTATTTCTCTGTATATGCTAAATACAGAAAAATAGTTTGAAAAGTTTTACAGTTTTGAATCCATCACCATAAAAATATAATTTCTTGTAGAGAATCGCAGGAGACACTGACTCCTACACTTATGATACCAAGGTGTAATTTCATGAAACAGCTCTGGGAATACTACTTCAACTATCATATTAGACAAGCTTAATAGTGTTTTTTATTTGAATTCTGTGAATTAGGAATAAAACGCGACTTTGGAGGTCATCATGTGGTCCAATGACAGTTTCAGTATAAGGGCAGTCATTTTATTTATTTATTTGTTTTTTATTTATTTAATTATTTTATTGTTTGTCTGTTTGTCTTTTGACAAAAAGACATTGTGAAAAATATTTCTGTTGCTTTAATATCAAATGAAGATCCTGCTTTTCCTCTGTCTCCTTGACTTACTCATTGTACTGTAACTGCCCAAAGACTCTACTACTGTCACTCACTTAGTCTATTTGTTCCATTGGTGGGACGATGGCCTCTCACCCCACAGCTATGTGAGAGTCCAATGACATATATGATCTGGCCTTGGTAATGTTATTTGTTTACTATCATTTTACTGAATCACACTCTGTCGAATCCAACTTGCTCAAAGTCCAAAAACTGAATGATAAAAATGCAGAACACCAATATTTCCAACTAACAAATCTCACCCCTTTCTCGGCCCATGTTAATGTTTATCCCTAGATCCAGGACAGTAGGGAGTTTCAAATTTGGTATTTAGTTTGGGTGTACCAGACTTCAGCATTTCAACTTTTCGCGGAAGTGAGTCGATGATAAGATGACTCGATTGAGTGTGATTCACTGAAATTATAGTAAACCAACATTATCAACCCATCCATTCTCATATTGCAGTAGCTTTCAGCCCACCCAATCTCCTATGGCAGTAGCTAGGTAGTAAGGCGTGGGTCAGCTTTCAGGGCTAAAGGAATGGTTTACTCCCTGCTTTGGAGATCCTAAGCCCAGTGTTTTTACCCCTTTGAGTTTCACTATCTGCTGCCTGCTGTAGGACGCTTAAGATTGCATGCAGACATACCCAGCCAGTGCACATGTCCAAGGGCAACATTTGTCCAAGAGCAGTGTACTTTCAACAAGTCTTGTGCTCCAAGCATGCAATATCTAATTCTTCAACTAGATGTCACCCAACTGACAAACCAGACCCACCCCTACACTGAGTAGGTACACTAGCAGGCACCACATACTCCCATCATTCTCTTTTAGCTCTTGCAGGTCTTGAGCTATTAACCGAACTGATGTCAACTGGGTCATAGTCAGGTCTGCAACCCTCAACACTACTGAGCCAAGTGATAAAATGAAACTTGTCATTGAGAAAATATGTAATAATTCAGCAGTAGCCTTGCAATTAGAGGCGCAAAATGTAATGTACATAACCAAGAATCACCAGACCAACTAACTTGTGGACTGTTGCACTGAAATGCAGTTAGAAATATTCTCTGTTATCTCAGCATTGCCTTCCATTTTAAACCCTTGAATAATTAAAATGATGCAAAGAAGTACATGATTTTACATACAAGAAAAGTGATACTAAACAAAATAAGAGTTAAGTATGCATGTGCATATATGTGTGTTTATATGGGTCCCGGTGTGTGTGTGTGTGTGTGTGTGTGTGTGTGTGTGTGTGTGTGTGTGTGTGTGTGTGTGTGTGTGTATGTGGGTCTATATCAGCATTTTGAAAATGTAATAGGTCGAATCACTAAATGTTGAACGGAAATGATCAACCTATTAAATTTTCAAAATGTGATAAAATAAGACACACCCAAAAAAAACAACTAAAGGGTGTAGGCAGGGATGTGGGGGTTGTGCCCCCCACACCCCCCGCTACTTAAATATACCAACTCCGAGACTGCACTACATTGAAGTAAATGGAAATCTCCCCTTACAGAGATTTTTGTTTACCCATTCGACGTTTTGCACTTTCAGCATTCTCGAGGCGACAATATCGGATTCGATATTGTCAGCGTTCGAGATGCTGATGGGAACCCGTGTGTGTGTGTGTGTGTGTGTGTGTGTGTGTGTGTGTGTGTGTGTGTGTGTGTGTGTGTGTGTGTGTGTGTGTCTGTGTGTGTAAGTACTCAGCAATGGTGCCTGTTGTACTTGTGGGGATTTTGACTGTGACTCTTTAGCTTTTGAGACTATACTCGTGGATATAGAGAATGAGTAAACTAAATCCAAAGTAGCTGCATCTCTGCATATTAGGTACTCCCCAAGGCAGAGCAACAATTGAGTTATTTATATGATTCCATTGGGGAGAGAAAGGCTGTGCCAGCCACACCAGAGAAAGTGTATACTTAGGTACATAGGTAAATACTAGGCTAGCTGCTTTAGTGATAGATATGATTTCTTCATCTTCCCATTCAAAGAGAACACAACTATATATACATGTAAATGGTTGTTAATACAAACAAGAGCATCCACTTCAGTGAGCACACTGAGTTACAAAGTATTTAATGTGATATATTGCTTATGGCCACCCTTAAAGTTTAAACTATTTGAGGAAAAAAAACACCACATTTCTTCCTCAGTACTAATGGATTATATTTAGTCCAACACCCTTCAAGATCACACCAATTGAAAGAGCATTAGCGAAAAATCTGCAGCATACTAAAATGATGTCTCACAGGATATAAAGCAAATAGATGACCTGAAACTATTCAAATCTCATCTTGTTAAAGTAAGCAAATGCTGCTGCTTCAGGGATGCAGGATGATCAGTCTGTAAAGCCATGTTCACAGCTTTATTCATTTTTATTAGTTGAACATGTTGTACCTGCACAGTTGTAGGAAAATGAACTTATTACACATGTACATACAAGAGATTTCATGCTACTTGCAGTGATTATATGATGTCTGTCTTGTTGACTATTGTTGCTTGCTATATATTTTAATGTCTATGTAACTATAACAAATTATGTGCTCTAGGACAGCAATGTTATTACATTATATGATTTTTTTAAGTGTGTTACCTGCCAATTAGGCACAGGTCATGACTGGAAAGGATCTCTGGAGCAGTTCAGTTGCCCAGTAAACAGAATTAAATACCTACATAAACAAGGTAAAGAAACATTTGAATGCATAGATTTGTGATATGACCTCATCTAATGAAGTGTGTTTCTCTCCTTCAGAAGGTTGCAGAAATTTGGAGCAGAAACTACTGCCTAGCAGTATTAAAACATATTTGTGTAGCAGCCCAGCTCACATTAATTTAACTGGGATAGCACCAGTATGGACAAAAAGCACAAGCACTTTTTAAATTTTTTCAGTGGATCCACGTGGAAGTGAAAAGACAGTATAATAGATGAATATAAATGTCTACCTTAAACTTCCTTGTGATTAATTTCCCATATATATATATATATATATATATATATATATATATATATATCTATGGGAGCCATATGGATCCCCGAATGGCAACATCACCGAAACAGATTCGGCTGGGAATACTTGTGCAAAAGTGCTTTTCACCGAAGAAGCACTTTTGCGTAAGTATACCTGTTGTGGAGATTGCACTACAGTGGGGATAAGGGAATATTCCCTTTCCCCATTGTAGTGTGACCTCGGAGTGAGAATATTAAAGTAGGGGGGATATGGGGGGGGTGCAGGGGGGCTTGCCCCTCTGCAAAAACGTAAATGTAATGTATTTTTTAACACACTTTAACGAAAGTGCTTTTTCGGTGAAAGCGCTTTCGTTAAAGTGTGTTTGGTGATTGTGGATTCGGACTATTGAACTTTTGTTATAAATATATATATATATATATTTTTTTAAAACAGGCTTAGTATTCATTTTAGCTTTTTTCCATTTTACAAGTGCAGCTAAACAAAACATGGAGTACCAAGAGAGACCATCTTTTCTGCATGTAAATAGGCAATAAATAGTTGGAACTTTTTTCTACAGATAAAAAATGTTAAACTCCTTAGTCAAAGGGATACAAGCACCACATAAGTGCATTTCCTTTAATATTAGCAGCGTCTGACATTTCCTTCAACAGATATGCTATTAATATTTAACAAAACCCAGTTGTGCTTTCTTCTCTGATAAAATGAAAGAAGCATTCATTCATTCTTTATCCTTCCTACAAAGAAACATACTACTTACTGCTTCTCTGAGGGAGTTGCTGCTCAAAGCTGAATCCATGAATATAAAGAAATGGGGATCTCTGCAGATGGGAAGGGAAACACCATGTGCTAGTAATATACAGATGGAAGACACACTGAGACTATGCAGGCTGAATGTATAAACTCTAATAAGTTCATCAGAATGAAACTACAACTGTAATGTATGTGCAGCAAAGTCAAGAAACACATAATCCTGTTTGATTTTGTTATACAGTTTCCTCAGGGTAGATAAACAGTATCATATATAATAGCCAGGAAACTATCTGGCAGTACCCATGTTAAAACATAGAAATAAAAGTAAGGAAACCTATGCAAGAGACATTACTGCAGACTAGAATGTATTGTGTAATATGAGTTTAAGTGCAGTGACACTCTCGTATTAAATACTTGCCCTGGGATTCATAAAAACAAAACATCACAGGTGCTAAGACCTGTTTAGCTTAAAAAAACTCAGTAGTAGATAATTTGCATGTCTCTAAATCATGTGCTGTTACTGCTAGTGCTAATCAAAACTTTCCACCCCAATTATCTCTGGAGGCCAATGCATTGTGTTGACACAGGCACCTCCTCATTCATTCACACACACACACACACACACACACACACACACACACACACACACACACACACACACACACAAGCGCTCACACACAGACACACAAGGTTATACCACCATACCTGTTACCTGTCCCTGAGCATACAAAATGTCCCTGATTTAGCCTTTCATTTTCTCCTTGATCCTCATGAATAGTGAATGATTACAGTCAGTCATTAATGCCAGATATTACAGTTTTTAATTCTCATTGTTTAGAAACTGCACCACGATGCTCGATCTTTTGCTCTATTAACTTTTTTATAGTGACTCAAAGTAATATTTATAATTTTTCCCAAGTTCCATATAGTGTTCTTCCAGCTTTGTCTGGAAGTCTTGAGCACAGCTGTCTAAAAGTAGGGCAACTCCTTCAACACATATGCTGCAAATAAATCATGTTTTTTCATTAACCTTTTAAGTCACTTAGGTAATATTTCAACTTTCTGGTGTATCGTGTTCACCAGGGTGATATGTTCATTCTCTGGTCTCTAGTTTCTTTGTGGTCTCTAAACATCATCTGATTGTGGTGAAATTACCTCTCAACTGCTTAGCCGAAGAACCAGGAACAAATACAAAAGTAATGAGGGACAAAGTTCCAAATTCCAGAACAAATTGTTATTGCTCATGTTTGCTTAAAATGTTGCTAGAATAACATTGTTTGCAATAACATATATTTTCTGAAGGATATAAAGTCTGAAACTCAAATGTCTACCATTTTTTATGACTGCAAATATCAGTGACTTGTCAGCGAACAATTAAGAGGACAAACCAAAAAGGCAAAAATCAGGTGCATGCTGTGAAACCGGGTACAGCTGAAAGCTTTATAATTACAGTTTTGTTTTCTAGAAATGACCACAAGTGTACATGTTGATTTCATATAAATACATACTAGTCCTGCAAAGCTAGGTGGGTAACTGAAATAATAACCAGAAGTTACGTTCCTTTGATCCTTAAGCATCCTCCACTCATCATTTATAACTCTTTTGCTGTGTATACCTCATGCAACTGTGATAGAAACAAACAAAAAAGAAAAATCTGTCAACATCTTGGTGCAAAAATTAGGAAAAACAATAAATAAATATGATCAAAAATCAGAAATGGAGCAGATTTTAAAAATCACTTTTATATATTTAAAAGTAGATATTTCTGAAAGATGCAGAGTCTCATCTTCAATGACTGCAGTAATCAAAAGTTTGCCAGAAAAATGTAAACTTTATTAGGGCCATGTCAAACATATGATCAGGAGTATTCCACAAAGTCATGAATAGTTTAGAGCTATTTAATTTCAGCTTTGTTTTATACAATTTGTAGCCAGACATATTTCAACTTATTTCACATACATGCACCATTATCCTGCAAAGCCAAATGGTTAAGGAAATGACAAGGTAGAAATGTTACTTTATTCCACAAAGATCCCCAACCCTCCCCACTCAGCAATTCATGCAACTTTATTGTGTGTACCTCATCAAACCACGATAAAAATAGTTTAAGAAAACAAAAAGGTAAAAAAGTTGCTTTCAGTCACAAATAGACCCTGCCTTTCCCAATTGGCAGTTAATGACAATTTATTTTGTGCATCTCATCAAAATGCAATAAAAATCCCAAATGCATTATCACCCATCCAGTTATCAAAGCTTTCATTGAATATTTCTAAGTTCCTTGACAGATGTATATTTCAAGGGATTTTGTTCCAAATCCAAATTGTTTGTGTTAAAAATTTGCTTAATTCTTTTTTCTGTCTTACTGAGTACAGAAATTAATGTTTTTATATTTGTGGGTGCCAGAAATTGAGAATAGACGTAAATTAAATACTGCCTATAGCAAGTCATCATCATAGACTTTTTAAGCAATAATTACCTCTCCATGAAAATGTCTATAATGTGGGGTCTGAATGGGAAAATGATAATCAGCAAGCAAAGGAAAGTAGGACTGGCGGAAATTAATTAATTCTCAAGTCTTGGTGAGTACCTTCACAAGGTGGACCCTATTTTTTCACAAAATCTCACCAAGACAACAGTGATATATAGACTGTATTTTATATAGTATGTATTATGGAAATAAGTAGGTTAAAAAAATTAAAAATATAGCTGGGTGCACAAAACCCAGGATAAAAAAGTGCCTAATCCTGGTAGGTACACTGGTGCCAGGAATGGAAAAAATGACAGTGTAAAATCCTCAAGACATGGAAACATTCCTACTATAGGGCTAGGCTAGGCCCAGGGGGAGGATGGACAACTGTAGAAGGAAGTAGTAGTCCACAAAAATCACAAAAAATTGATAGGCCAAAAATGAGCCATAAAGACAATAGAGTGGACTATTGAGGATAACAATGAAATTATGTATTGTTACTATTGTGCAAGAAGCCCAAAATTTCCAGACAGAACATTTACAAAAAGATTAAGAGAGAAATTAGAGGAAAGAAAAATATTTGCACAAGAAAAACTGCCAGAAGCTTCAAATAAAAATTTCTGTTCATTAATATAACAGATTTATGAAAAACATTATATAGACCAAGAAACCTTGCAAAGTTTGGAAAAAGAAGCAACTGGGGAAGTGTGAAAATATAAATAACAAAATCTAGACATTTTTGAAAAGTTTAAAAAAGAAATTTGTACATGGAAAAGAAAGAGAAATCTGATATGGTGCAATACTTATGCAAAGGAGAAAGACAAATTAATCAATACAAAAAAGCATCCCCAATGATATTCAAAGAGAAATATAGGCAAAGGCATCCAGATATGTAACATTTTACAATACAAAAAATAAGATCACAAAGATGGACTGTAGAACAGAAGATTAGTAAAGTAGAAGCTAAAAAAATAGAAGTTGAAGTTATAGAGTCCCTGCAAAATGAAGGATTAAGTGTAGAAAGTCTAACACAGGTTATATCACTGCATGATGGAATGAGTCCCCCAGGAAAAATAGAAACAGTAGGAGCAGGAGACATCTGAAGAAGAAATATGGACATGGGAAAGAGAAAGAGATTTAATATGGTCCAATATTTATGCAAAGGAGAAAGCAAAATGAATCAATACAAGAAAACAGCACTAAAGTTATTTGAAGAGAAATACAGACAAAAACATCTGGATATGGAATATTTTACAAAACAAAAAATAAGAAATAGATACTGAGGTTATGGATCACCTGAGAAGTGAAGGATTTAGTGTAGAAAATCTAACTTTGTTAACATCACAGCAGGATTGAGCAATGGATCCCCAAATTAAGGAAAAATCAGTGGAGTGGGAAACATCTGATCGCTTGCTTTATGTTGATGCATTGAAGCCTTGCATAAGAAATCATTACAAATGCTCAGTTGGAGCTACAGAGCAAGGGAAGGAACAGGAAAGTGTGGCAACCCTGACACAGTCAGTGTTGTGGAGTGAAAGGCCAGTGAGTTCCCATATGAAACAGCAATGGATGACACAGGATGAAACTGAAGAGAATGTGGCACAGAAAGATGCTATGGAACTTTCTATATAGAATGCCTGCAGAAGAGGGAGAACAAAGAATCTGCCCTCAATTTAGAAGAAAATGATCTAAGAGAAGAGTTGCTTGATTTAATAGAGATGGACAGACATGTTAAGATCAATTAAAAAATAGAGTACAGAAAGTCAATAAAACCCAAAAAGATAGAAATTTGATAAAACAAAATAACACAGTAATTAGGACTGTTCATAGATATTCATGCAATATAACAGAAGTAAATAAATATATTACTGTACAGTTAAATTAATAACAGATAAAGTCTTACCACAAAACACAGGGCAGTAAGGGAAAGAAAGGGAATAAATCAAATGCCATCATGGAAATATCAAACAGAAAAAAATAATAAAGCAATTAAGACAAGAGGTGTCACTGTTAAAAGAGTAAACAGAGAGGGAACAGATCAACAAAAATAGTCAGATAAATGTGATAAAAGCAATACGCTGTATCTGAACAGATCAGGATCTATCATGCACCATTGCAAATAATAAACTAAAACTATTAGCACAGTCAGAAAAAGATATGCAGATAATGCAGATAAATATAAAGGAAACATACACAATAAGCAATTTATTGATAACCCAAAAAAGGTTTATAGAGAATTGGGAAACAAGGCAAAAAGAATTGAAATACCACCAAAAAAGAAGAAATAGATACACTTTAGATAAATATCTATGAAGATCCTGTGGAACGTAACAAAGATGCTAAATGAGTACAAGAAGTAAAAGAAATGTATTTTTATTTATTTATTTTACATTTGTTGACCAGGCTAGTCCAACTGGATATATGTCCATTTTCAGTGGAGGCCTGGGGAGATAAGCTCCACATACACAAGAAAATTTAAAAAGGAATTGATACATTGCAAAAGAAATTGAAACAGTATGTATTATTGTGGTGGGCATAATAACAAAAAAGAAATATCCTGGTCTGAGCAGATGTAGTATTCATGTGAAGAAACAGGACAGAGGTAACTAATTAAGTATATAGTCACACAAAAACATGACAACAAAAAACATCACCAAAAAAAAAACAACTAATGGTGTGAACCAGCTATGGATATTTACACCAAATTTGTACAAGGCAAATATTCTACTGTAAAGTTTCACAAGAAAGCATAGGTTGTAACAGCTGTTGTTAAACATTCAAAGTATGTACAAGGATATTAATTAACTGTATAGTCACATACACCTCATTGTCAAAAGAGAAGAAACAAGATTATATTTATAAGAGGGCTAATATCTAGGGAAAGATTAGATAGTTAGTCTGGGTTAACACAGGGGCATAACCAGTGTGATTTAAGATAGGGTTTTAGTTTACTTTTAAATAAGTTGGTTGATGCTAGGGAGGTTATGTGATTAGGGAGGTTGTTCCAGGTTTTGCCAACTGTATAATAATAATGCGTCACCAGCTGAATTGTTAGTTTTAGTTGTTTGTACTAGTAGTTTGTTAGCTGAGCGTAATGTTTTCAGATTGTTATAGGGGGTGACAAGGGTAGAAAGTATTGGTGTGTTTGTTGGTTGATACAGAATTTTATGGGCTACTATTAGCTGGTTCAACAGTATTAGATTTGATAATTCTAACCAGCCTAGTTGATTTAGACTGATACAGTGATGGGTTCTAAAGGTAGACCCGGTTGCAAACCTGGCGATATTGTTGTAGCAGGTAATTAGCCTGCTCATATTCTTTTTACTTAGTTTAGTGTAGATAGGGGAGGCATAAAGTAAGATAGAGATGAGGTGGGTATGGGCTATAGTGGTCCTGGCTAGTGGAGTCAGGAAGGGTTTGATTCCTGTAGAGGGAACTTAATTTTTTATTCACTGTTTTTATATTGTTATTTATACGAGACTCAAAAGTGAGGTTATTATCAATTAGTATACCAAGTAGTTTTGTAGTAGGATCAGGAGATATGATAGTGCCATTTCTAGATGTTACAGTAAAGTTAAGTATGGAGGCCCTACACGTAAGGGTTAACAGTAGCATTTTTGCTTTTTTGGGGTTCAAGAGGAGACACCGGTCCAGAAACCAGTTTTCAACTATGTTAAAGGTATTTTGGGTTAGGGACTGGAGTTCTAATGGGGAACTGGCTGAACATATAAGTGTGGAATCATCCACATATTGGATGCAGGTAGCTTGAGGGATTATAGAATGAAGGTCATTTATAAAGATAGAGAAGAGGAGAGGATCCAGTATGGAGCCTTGAGGGACACCAAGGGCAACTGGGAGGTGGGAAGACAAGGTATTTTTCCAAAGTACAGCCTGTTGCCTATTATTTAGATAGGACTGGAACCACTGTATAGCAAGCACATCCATTGACTGGATATTAAGTATGTTAATGAGGAGGTGGTGGTTAACCATGTCAATGGCTTTTGACAGATCAATAAAGAGAACTGAGGATAGAGTGTCATTATTTTGATTTCATTAATGCAGTCAGTGAAGGATAAAAGAGCAGAGGTAGTGCTATGAAATGGTCTGAATCCATGTTGGCAGGTGGCTATTATGTTTTTGTCTAGTAGATAGCTTACAAGTTGCTTATGAATGCATTTCTTCATTATTTTTGCCAATGGGGATAATATGGCTATAGGCCTATAGTTGGATAGCTCTTTGGAATTACCACCTTTGTGCAGAGGGATAATGTGAGAAACTTTCCAGATTGATGGGATGGTTCCTTCAGAAATAGTTCTATTAATGAGGATGGATATGGGGTAGGCTATGTCTTTTGCTGCTTTTTGCAGATATTCTGCAGGTAGTAGGTCAGCAGAGAGTGTGGAAGGTTTAAGTTTCTGGATAAGGTTACAGACAAGGGATGTGGGAACTGGTTGAAAATGAAATGTGGGGGCTGTTGGAGTTGGCAGAGTAAGAGTGTATGACACCAGGGGTTAACTGTTTGGCAAGGGATTGAACGGTTTCTGTGAAAAAAGTGTTAAAGGAGTTGGCTATTTCAATGGGATTATTGTGGTCAGGGCCTGAGGGAGCAGGTGTGCTTGAGCACCCTGTGTGGAGGAGTTTATTAATGCTGGACCAGAATTTCAGAGGATTATATTGGTGGGTTTGCTGAAGCTGACAGTAAAAGTTTCTTTTATCAGACAGTATGGCTTTTTTTGTTTCATTTTTTACCTGTCTGAACTGTAATTGATCTGTGGGGCTTTTTGTTGAACACCAGCTGGCCCAGAGTTTATTCCTTTGGTGGATTTTTTGTTTGGTAGTTTTACAGAGGCTAGGGGCTGGTTTAGTCCTAGTTCTAATTTTGCGTGTTGGGGCATGGCAATATAGAATGGCTAAGAATTTTGAATTGAAGTAGTTGACTGCATCATCTAGTGGGAGGTGTATCAGTGGAGACCAGTCACAAGCTCTAAGTTCTGTTTGGGAGTTGTTAGGGTGAAAGTTTCTATTAGTCCTTATTGTCCTGTAAATGGTAGGGTTTGGAATCTCAGTCTTGTATCTAATTAGGAAGGTGGGTGAGTGGTCACTTATATCTTCAGGGAGGATGCCCGTTATATAAGTTTATTGGTGACTATTAGTGAGAATCCAATCAAGGGTGCTTTCTTTGTTATTAAGTTTATTGGTTCTAGTAGGAAATGTAATGGTTTGGGTAAAGCCATATAGGTTAATATGAGTAGAAGGCTGCTCAGATGAACAAGATTTCCAGTTTATATTAAAGTCACCAAGTATTATGGTTTCTTGTGGGTAGTTGGTTGAGAGCCAACTGAGGATAGCTTCTAATGTGTTAGTATTATTTCCTGGGGGGAGGTAGATGCAGATGATATATATGGATTTACATTTATTGAGCTGTATCTTGGAAATAAGAATTTCTGCATTACTAGATAGTGGAGGATTGGAGTCAATTGAGGTGACTTGTAGTCCATTTTTATAAAGTATGGCTACTCCTCCACCCTTCTTGGCATTACGGTCAAGTCTCAGGATAGTGTAGCCAGGGGGAATGACTACACTGTCTTGTATTGATGGCTTAAGCCATGTTTTAGTGAGACAGAGGATATCAAATGAATGTACATCTATAAGGGCATGTAGGTGAGCAACCTTATTATTTATGCTACGAATGGTAAGATGACCTATCAGGAGAGAGTTGGGAGGCCTGGTAAGCAAGTGTATGTTAGTAGGAGTTGGTGTGATAGGACTTGTGGTTGTGCTAGAATTTGGACCAGGGTTTGGGTGTATGTTGCCATCTATGAGGGAGTGGACCTGTACTCTCAGGATGAGTTGTAGAAATTTATTAATTAGGTTCTGGGATTTCCTGGCTCTTGGGCTATAGTAAGTAATGTGTGTAAGTCTGCAAAATTTGGCTGATAAATACTTTGGTGGACAGGATGTGTTATTATGACTGTAAGAAAGGATAAGTGTTGGTGTAGTGGTTTGCCTATTGTGGTAGTGAAACCCTAGATGGTGATGGTATTCGTAGAAGGTAAGTAAGTAAGTAAGGTATAGATAAAATAGTTAAGAGAGAGAATAAGAGTAAGGGTTTGAGGTAAGCTGGAACAGTTAAAGGTGGCATAGTAGAAGAAATTCAGTTGATGCTGGTATACAGGGGTATGTATAGATAGTTTACTAATGGAGATAATAGAAGAGGATTATTTATGATAAATTACTGGGATAGATAAAAATTATTAAGATGAAGACTAATGGGAAGTGGGTATTAGCACTTTAAGGGAGACTGAGCTTGTGATTGGTGGTAATGCAGTGGGGGTGTGGTAAGACGTGTATAAATCTGGAAGAACTGGGGGCGGGTGAGATTTGAGGGCAGGGTAGGGGAGTGGAATGAGCCCACAGGGCGAATGGAGCAGGTAGAGCTACAGTAGGTGTGACCCGTAGGAGAAGGAACAATCAGTAGAGCAGCTTGCTATGGTAAGTTATTAGGTGAGGGAATGTAGGAGATAAAAGTTTTAATAGTAGGGGGAGTAGGCAGAGTGATTAAGTAGTGTGGAGAGTAACAAAAAGGATAGTGTGGGACTGCAACCTAAAACAAGATATAGAAAACTGGATGCCTGAAAGTAGTGTTCAGGGACAGTAGGATAGGTCTAGGAGAAAGAACAAGAAGTTCAAATGTACATGATATGAAATGGGATGAAGCAAGGGCCAGAGAGACTGAAACAAAGTTAAGAATTGCTCCTAATTGGAAAACACTAGTTCCAGATGCAATACCTAACTTATGGCTAAAAGTATTAACATCTCTACATGAAGGTTTACCCATGAATAAGAACTATTTTATGTGAAACCTGAACAGACACCAACCTGGCTAACAACAGAAAAAAACCTACAAGCTATCCTAAAAACTATAGACCGATAACTAGCCTTCTGACAACATGTAAACTATACACTGGAATTTATGCTGACAGAGTTTATAGTCACTTAGAAGAAAGTTCAAGCATGGCAATAGAACAAAAGGGTAACAAAAGAAAGGCATATGGAATAAAGGATAATTTGTTATATAAAGTCATAATGGAAAACTGTAAAATCAGGAAAAATCTGAGTATGGCATGAATAGACTATAAAAAAACATTTGATGGTATCCCACATTCATGTAAAAAAGAGAGCTTAAAATGGATACAATACACCCTACACTGATCAATTACATTACAGCAACCATAAAACAGTGGCAAACCACTTTGCAGTTAAGCCATGATAAAGGGCAAATTATTATTCCGGGGATAAAAATTCAAAGAGGGATATTCCAGGATGACTCTGTCACAGCTGCTCTTTTGTCTTAACCTTAACCCATTAAGCTGTGTACTTAATTAGGTTGTGGCAACAATTGGGCTCCCAGAAGACAACAAAGTGTAAAGAGTTATCATCTTCTTTTGTAGATGATTTAAAACTATATGACCATCTCAAAAAACTCCAGCTTTACTCCGTAGCATATCATCTACTCTGAGGTGATCTCTGCCTAACATATAAAGTTATGTCAAACCCAGAGCTGTTGGACATGCTACACCTAAAGAAATCCCAATCCCTCCGAGCTACATGCTCTAGGGACCTAAACCTTGTCACCAAAATAAACAGGACATGCTGGAGGGATAGATTCCTGTCCCAGAGACTTCCCATGCTCTGGAATAGGCTACCCATCTATTTCAAGCCAAGTTCTTCATTAGCACTCTTCAAGAAAAATCTTGGTGAGTGGATGGGAAATAGGAAATACACCCCGGGGATCACTTTTGTGTCTCTGCTCGACAGTGGCACAGGAAAATAACTTTCTTGGGTGGCGTAAGCCAGGGAACCTTGTTGGCTAGGCTTACATAGGCCCTTGGGCCAATAGCCTAGTACCTACCTATGAACCTATATAGTTCATCAAATTAGTAACTCAGAGCACAAATGCAAGTGGTCAAAACTTTTTCACATGATATAAAATGTCATTTGGTCTTGATAAATGTGCAAAAGTAGCCTTTAAAGCAGGAAATCTGCAGCACCAAGAAAATAACAGTTTGGAACAGGAATGTGATATAAAATAACTTGAGCAAGAGGGAGTGCATAAAGATTTGGGAATTGATGAAGGATCAACAATAAAACATGAACAAATGTGAATAAAACATAGTAAGGAATATTGTAGAAGACTAAAATTAATACTGAAAACAGCTTTGACATCTACGAACAAAGTCCAAGCTATAAACCAATTTGTTCTTCCTGTCCTAACTTACAGTTTTGGGGTGAATGACTGGTCCCAAAATGTGTTGGGTAGGTTGGACAGGAAAACAAGAAGGATGCTTTATGCTAATAAAATGATTTATAAAAAAAATCAGTTTATACCAAAACTATATATTCCCTTTTCTGAAAGAGGTATGGAAATTGATTACATGTATAGATCTGCAATCTTGGGACTGCATACATATCTGCTGACCTCACAAGACCTAAATGTAGTGAAAGTTTTGAAACATGAGGAGATTAAGTCTAAGATGACTTCCCTGATTAGTTTAGAAGAAGCATATTGGTGTCAAGCAGAATGGAAAAAACAACCAGAAGTAGAAAAAATTAGGCAGCAACTGAGTGTACCAAAAAAAAGAAGAAAGAATATAAGGTGAAGGATCAGATGAGAAGATAAGAAATGTGGAAAATGCATAAATACAGTTGCAAGTATAGAAAACTATTGGCCTCATGTTGATCAGGATTGAATGCAGGAATGGTTAAGGAGAGGTGAATTTAAACCAAAAGATAAAAGGTTAATATTAATGTCCCAAAATAGTGGACTATGTACATGTTGGCTTACAAAGTCCATTGAACATGTGGGAGAAACAGGCAAATGTAGGTTTTGTAAAACAGAATTGGAAACCGTCACAAATCTTGTTGCCGATGTGATATACTAATGGCAGAAGGACTGTATACTAAAAAGCACAATAATGTGGCAAGATTGTTGCATTGAGAATTATGCAAACATTATAATACTGATGCAGCTGAAAAAGACTGGAAACCTGAGCCACAAAGCATTATAGAAAATGATGAAGTTCATATCACATGGGATCACCCATTACCAACTGTTCAAAAAATAGATGACAGAAAACCAGATACTGTAGTCCAGGAAAAGAAGACAAAAGTAGCATTGATCATTGAAACTGCTGCACCCATTGACTACAGTTTATGTACAGAGAGATACAAAATCATAAAATTCAAGACCAGGATTTGCAGGCAGAAATGAGGGCAATGTGCGAGAAGGATACCCAGGCATTTCCAATAGTAGTAAAAACAATGGGTCTTATAAAAAAGAATTCACAGTTGTACTTAGATATGTTACTGATACAAGTAACTCTGTACAGATTGCAGAAGGAGTCATTACTGGGCAAATTGCTGATGCTGCGAAGACCACTTCTGGCTAACATCAAAGTATGAAACAATACTAATTTCATAAAGGGTGGCACAGTAGTGTAGCAGTTACCATTGTTGTCTCACAGCAAGAGGCTCTCTGGGTTGATTCTCAGCTGGGGTGCCTTCTGTGTGCAGTCTGCATGTCCTCCTTGTGTTTGCATGGGTTTCCTCCAACATTTCAAAGACATGCAGTAGGTGGAGTGAACACTCTAAATTGGCCCTAGGTGTGCATGTGTGCATGCAAGTGTGTGTGGTGCACCCTCAGAGGAGGTTTGGTAGCAACATGATCTCATAAAACCCATAACTGCTACAGAAACAATGACCGCTGAAAGGTACTTGTTGCCTGATGTACCACATGCATCATAAATGGGAAAGAGATAGAAGAATTACATGAACTTTAATCATACTTTAATATAGGAATGAGGTCCATTCCTGTCATGGTATTAGAAGCCCAAAAGACTTGGTGATTTTTTTAACAGACTCAGTTCTGTTTAATAGACTACTGGTGTAAATGCAAAATGAGTTGTTATTTTCGAGAAATGTTATGTTTTTTGTAAAGCATAATAAAACTGAGCTTATCTTTTAAGGATATTGATTTCAATATTAGTTCCATTTGTCCAAGAGCTTGAGTTCTGATGGAACTAATGTGTCTGTCAAAGAACATCAGAAAATATCTGAATACTTAAATCTTTATATTTGAGTAGCTCACCAAAAAAGAGGGTATCCAGTTTTAGTGGGAGTTTGATGGATGGCTTACCAAAGTACATTAATTGACATTTATTTTGGTTGAATTGTGGTGCCACTTTCTTTGCAAAATCAGAGCATTTGTTTAAAAGCTCATTAATAGCTGAATAGTCTTGATCATAATTAGCTATAAATATCTATCTAGGAATCTATTTTAGTAAGCCAGTAATGATGGTCAAGAGGGTTGTCTGAAAATACAAGGCTGTATAAAAAAGGCCCTAAGAACAACCCCTGTGGCACACCCTAAGTTCCCTAAGTTATAAGTAAATATTCAGAGTTTGCACCTTGAATAGAGACACACTGAATTCATCTAACTAGCCAGTTATTAATCAATTTTATCAAATATAGGTTGTATTTCTTATTTTAAATGTTGTCTATTGAAAAAATGGGGGAGAGTGTCAAATGTTTTGGCTATGCCTAAGTGTATTACCCCTGCACAAAGACATTAATCTAATTCTATAGTGTTGTGGTTATAGAACTCTATCAGGAAAGTGACTGAATCCATGTTGATGTAGATCTTCTTTTTTTGGCATGATTTTTAGCATTTAAAAGTCCGTTAAGTAGACATCTCTTATAACATTTAGAGATGTCCACAGAGTACAGATGCCAGCAGAGATGTCAGACTAATTGTGATTGATTTCCTTCAAAGATGTGGAACTACACAGTCCTTAACAATTCATATAAAATTTTATGTAAAATTGGACATGATTACTTAAAGAAAAAAACAAGTATGCTAGCTGACCTAATCTTTTTGTCTTCTAGAATATTACATGAGTGAACATGCATTTTCACTAAATGTAAGTTTTAAGGGAAGACAAGTTGACTTTTACTCATGTCAGGACTGTTTTCAATGTGACAGTGGTTACTTTTATTTAGAAAACACCTGTTAGTGGGGTTTTTTGGTAAAATTTAAAATAAAAGTTGTAAATTAAATCCAAATCTCTATGATAACTGTTAAAGTAAAGAAGAAAATAATATGTACACTGACAGGTTTGAACAGTGTTTATTGTAACTGGGGAGAAATAGCCAAGTAATCAGATACCGTATGGCTAGAACGGTCTTGATTCATTACCATGAACATGGCACCATTTATCAGCTCTGTTGACTTTGGAGTTGTATGCTGCATTATTATCCTTCAAATAGGCTAGACCTTTACTTAATTATGCCAGATGGCATAGCTATTATCAATGATACAGAAGACATAGGGAGGTCAAAAATTAAATGTAGGTGTCCTGCATGCATGTAACACACTCTCCCCAAAAATAATATGTTGTACGCATTAATATGTCTGTTTCTTGAATGACTTGTGGGTTGTTGAGTAAAAGCTGCTGCAGTATTTATTTTGCCTTTAATTGTTTTGCTTTATCCATTCTACTAAAGAATGAATTAATTCAGTAATAACAGCGAAAAGAAGTAGAGCAGAACAAAACAATGGCTCCAGGTTGCAAATAAAAAGCTCTTAGTAAAATAAGTAAACGCTTTCACAGTTAAAAACAACTGCTTCCGTAGACGTAGAAACAGAACTGAAAGACCACCAGTTTATATAACACCTACATCATTTCCTGTATTAGAATTCTAATTAAACAATTAAGAAATAATAACCACTTAAAACATATAAATATCCACTTGCATATAATAAATACATAAAAATAAATTGAATGACATATACATATACCATAATATAAAGACCTATAAAAACATAGTAAAATAAATTACATGTATAGAGATTACATGGCACACATATGGGAGACAGTCTGCCATCATAAAAATGAATTTAATTTAAAAAAAAAAAAAAATATATATATATATATATATATATTACAAGAACAAAGGTTCACTACTTCGAACTTGTAATAGGAAGCCTCACTTCTGTGAAAGTTCACTTTAACGAAAGTGAACTTTTGCGTAAGTGCACTTCACCGAAAATACTGCAGCACAGAGGAGGACATAAAAAAACAAGCTATGTCCTCCACTATGGTGTGATAGTCATGGACCTTAGGGTTAGGGCACGAGTTAGGGTAAGGGGATAGTTAGTAAAGCTATCCCCTTATCCTAACCCATGCTGTAACCCTAAGGTTTGTGACTATTGCACCATAGTGGAGGACATTGCTATGTCCTTCACTGCGCTGCAGTTGTCAGGAACCTTAGGGCTAGGGCATGGGTCATGGTAAGGGGATAGCCCTACAGGCTATCCCCTTACTATGACCTGTGTCCTAACCCTAAGGTCTGTGAGTACTGCATGGAAGTTCAGTACAACACCCGTTCATTGTACTGAACATCACGTAAGTACACTTTCGATTAAGTGCACTTTGGCTGCAGTGAGCATTCCATGCACTATTTTGAATTAGTGAAAATTTGATCTAGTGTATGGAACGCATATACATATATATATATATATATATATATATATATATATATATATATATATATATATATATATATATTGGAGCCTTTCATTTGTTCGAACTTTCAAATGTTCAAAACTCATATGGCTAAAACCATATGAGCGAACGTTTGAAATTCCGACAAATGATAGTGGAGATCCCGCTACAGTGCAGGACTGGGAGATTCCCCTTTCCTGCACTGTAGTGCGATCTCAGAGTGAGAATTAGTAGCAGGGGGTGTGCAGGGGGACTTGCCCCCCTGCATAACACAGTTTTACTGTGTTTATAGTTAGGTAAATGGTGCTATTTCAGGATGTCGGTCTTTCGGAATGTCGATCATATAGTGTCAGCCATATGAAATTCGGCATTCTGAATGGTCGACATTCTGAAGTAGACCCATATATATATATATATATATATATTTATATATATATATATATATATATATATATATATATATATATATATATATATATATATATATATATATATATATATATATATATATATATATATATATATATATATATATATATATATATACATTGAAATCAGCTATGGAATGGTCTGGCTTTAAGGACCAGCCCCTACCAGTATCAGCCCTCATCCTAACAATCCACTTGGTCTCTAAAACTTTCATTCTGCTCCTAAAGTCTTCTAATCTCCCATCCAGTCTGGTCTGTTCCACAGCCATAAAGTTAAAATGATGTGTGTTGTCTCTCCCAATAATATGCCTTGCTAAAGCATTAGTTTTATTCATGTTCCCGATGTCATAAAGATGCTCCCTTATCCTGTCCTTTAGGCGTCTGTCTTGCCTATATAAAATGACTGGCACTCTAAACAATGTGCCAGATTGACAAGATGTACAGATTCACAAGTTGCCGTTGTTTTAAACCTAAATACCTTTTGAAAGTCAGGATGAAAATATTGTCCCGATGTGTCTAAACAATCACAAAAATTGCATTTATTACATGAGGTCATTGCAAAACAATTGCTTATATTAATATCAATTTTCTTGAGATAACAAAACAGTCTTTTGAGGGATTTCATATTCTTGCATACAAAACTGGGATTCTTGCCCACCACCCCCTTAATACGATCATCTGCTGTTAATATGGGCCAAACTTTCTTACATATATATCTGTTGTCACATTACTTGCATAGAGAACAGGCATTCTCAATGCAGTAGGTCCCTTGTTGTTAATGTGACTTGCATTGCCAGTTTCTTCACTCTGAGCCCTCTCAGTGAAATATGGTTTCACTGCTGTACCCCTGAGATTCTCTTCCTGCCTTAGAACATTATGTACTTTAGTTCTATTATACCCTTTCTTCACAAACTTATATTCAAGATCTTCCACTTTCTTCTTGAATACATTCTCCTCTGTGCTCAACCTCGAGACCCTCATTCCCTGTCCCATCACTATATTATTGAAAATATGTGGGGGATACATGCTACTCCTATGCAAAAAAATAGTTCTACAGCAATCCTTTCTATGCACCCTAGTGCTAATATGACCATCCACATTCAATACTTTCAAGTCCAGGAAATCTATCTTTGTTGGTGAGTAATTCATATTAATTTTTAAAAAGGGTGTAGAATTGTTGATGTAATTTAAAAATAAAATCAGGGTATCTACAGTGTCCTTCCAAACCAAGAACAGGTTATCGACAAAACAAAGATCTATGCCTATGCACTGATTATACGGTTCATTCAAATGAACTCATCTTCCCATGTAGCCATGACCAGTCTGGCATAGCTATTGGCACAGGGAGTGCCCATAGCCACGTCATCTCTTTGTAAGAAAATGTCATCCTCAAAAATAAATACATTGTGTTCCAGTACAATTTCCATCAAAAAACACAAAGAAAGAAAGACTGAACATCTATCGTCACAAACAATAAGTTATCCATGTCAAGTGCTTCTTTAAAGAATGAATAGATCTGCTCAACAAACTGCTAAGAGTCCCTCAAAATAATAGGGTTATTACTTAAAACAGGTTTAAGCTTCCTTTCTATAAAAATAGATAGTGGGTCCATACAAAAATTTTGCCCTGAGACTATGGGTCTCAGGGGAGGGTTGAGAAGATACTTATTTATCTTGGGAAGCCCTTGTATTATGGGTATAAGTGGCTCATCAACTTTCAAAAAATAATCTAAACTTTGCTCTATCATGAGGTACTAAACACGCCCATAGCATGGCATGTATTTTCAAAATAATCTCAGCAACATCATCTTTACTAGTGCATATGTATGTATCCCTATCACTTAACATAAATCTCATGCTAGAAAAATAGTGCTGATGATCCATCAGCACCAAAGGGCCTCCTTTATCAGCCAGCCACATAACAATAGAATGATCTTTCTGTAAACACACGAGGGCTGCATGTTCCTCTCTAGTCAAATTCTGAAATTCTTTAGGTTGTGGGGGAGATTAAAAATCATTTGTAAAGTTCATCAGTGCAAAGCTTCTTAAATACAACTAACACAGGATGATTTATTGGTATATAAGTACTAGGTTTAGATAGTGGAAATCCCTGATCAGCAGTGCTGATATTACCAAAGTTTAATTTTAGCAAAATACTCCTCATAAAACATTTTATGTTAATGATAAAGTCAGATACCTCAGCCCTCTTAGAGGGAATGAAGGAAAGTCCCTTCTCTAAAACAGCCCTTTCTACATCCCTCAGTGATCTACTAGATAAATTCCATATTAGTGAGTTTCTTCCTGCTGCCACATCCACTTCAAGGTGTTCGTTGAGCCCTTTTCCATGATCTGCTTCCTCTTCATCTGTGTTCTGCTCCTTGATCTCCTCTGGGCCTCCCCTGTATCTTTGTAAAAAGGCAGGGGGAAAGAAAGCATGCCTCTATTAGATGTATTAGTGGAAAAAGGAGTCTCTCTAATGTTGACATTGTGCAATGCATCTTCATCCCTAGATGGATGTCCAATGGAGACAGTATATTCTATTCCCCACATTGATACTGCAACAGTGTGGCTATCTGTCTTTCTTCTGGCTCCTAAGGGCAAAATAGAAGGTTGCATTACCGGTTCTGATATAACTGGGACAGAAAATACACTCTTTGCTGTATTTTCAGAAACTGTCACTACATCAACATCATTAGTAAAAGAAGTTTTAGTAGATATAGGTGTTAATTTGTAATTGGATACTTTAATCGTTGATTTTACCTTGGGCCAAGTGAATATGTGCCCATTTGTAAAAGCCTGTCTATCTCTTTCAATTTTCTTAGCTTTGATAGACAGGAGCTTTTTTTCATAAAGCAAAACAGAATCAACAATTTCTCCGATCCTGTTGTCTATATAGGCTGCCAGGAATGCATTATAATGCTCAATTTGCATAGTGAGCATTTTCTGATTTAATTTGCTTTCCTCCAGTTTAAAGTAATCAATTAACAGTCTAATGTAGGTGAAGCTTAAGTCAAGGTTTAACTGTTGCCATTTGTTTAATAAATCAGGGTATCTATCCTCATACGTAGGCATCCGTACTATTCTCAGACCTCTCAGATTTATTTTAAACTGTAAGCTTCCGTGTGGAACTATTGTGTTTGCAATCTTTTCAATTTAAATAGGTCGTCCTCAAGTTGCAATAGCAAGGCCCGAAATTGGACTTTATCAATATCCTCATGCATCTCACTGTTCGTGTCCGGAATAATATCTGGATTTAATAATGGATTAAAGTTATACTGTAGACATTTAGTTAGTTTATCACAACATGATCTACCTCCCATTTCATTAGAAGCTGTAGCTGTAACAGGTACATAATCTAGTTGAATGCTAGTCTTGCCCCCTTCTGCCATCGTTCATTTGCTCAGGATAAATGAAAAATCAGAAAGTAATATACCAAGAACAGTCCTGCAGCCCAGGATAAAATTCCACTCAACACAAAAATGAATCAATCGAAAATAGTAGAATAGAACTAAATGATGGCACCAGATTCCAAATAAAAAACTTTATTACAATATGTAAGTGATTTCACAGTTAAAAGCAACTGCTTCCTCAGATGATAAAACAGAACTGAAAGACCACAGCGGTGAGGGGGAGGCCCGGAGGAGATCAAGGAGCAGAACACTGATGAAGAGGAAGCAGGACATGGGACAGGGCTTGATGAACATCTTGAAGAGGATGTGGTGGCAGGACAAATTTCGCTAATATGGAATTTATCTAGTAGATCACTGAGGGATGTAGAAAGGGCTGTTTTAGAGAAGGGACTTTCCTTCATTCCCTCTAAGAGGGCTGAGGTATCTGACTTTATCACTGACTTCAAATGTTTTATGAGGAGTATTATGTTAAAATTAAACTTTGGTAATAACAACACTGCTGATCAGAGGTTTCTACTATCTAAACCTAGTACTTATATACCCAATAAATCATCCTAATTTAGCTGTATTTGAGAAACTTTGCACTGATGAATTTTATAAATGCTTTTTAAACCCCCTCAAAACCTAAGGAATTTCAGAATTTGACTAGACAGGAACATGCAGCCCTCAAGTGTTTACAGAAAGATCATTCTATTGTTATGTGGCCGGCTGATAAAGGAGGTCCTTTGGTGGTGATGGATCATCAGCACTATATTTCTAGCATGAGATTTATGTTAAGTGATAAGGATATATACATATGCATAGGTAAAGATGATGTTTCTGAGATTATTTTGAAAATACATGGCATGCGATGGGAGTGTTTAGTAACTCATGTCATAAAGCAAAGTTTATATATTTTTTGAAAGTTGATGAACTGCTTATACCCATAATACAAGGGCTGCCCAAGATAAATAAGGATCCTCTCAACCCTCCCCTGAGACCCATAGTCTCAGGGTGAAAACCACTATCTATTTTTATAGAAAAGAAGCTTAAACCTGTTTTAAGTAATAACCCTATTATTTTGAGAGACTCTCAGCAGTTTGTTGAGCAGATTCTTTAAAAAAGCACTTGACATGGATAACTTATTGTTTGTGACTTTAGATACTCAGTCTTTCTTTACTATCATGCCTAATGACAGGGGAGTATTAGTGCTACAGCAATATCTTTCAGGGTACAGTGCTTTTGATCAGAGAACAACAGATCTTTTGTGTTTTTTTATGGAAATTGTACTGGAACACAATGTATTTATTTTTGAGGATGACATTTTCTTACAAAGAGATGGCATGGCTATGGATACTCCCTGTGCCAATAGCTACGCAAACCTGGTTAAGGCTACATGAGAAGATGAGTTCATTTTGAATGGACCATATAATCAGTACATAGGCATAGAGTGTTGTTTTGTGGATGACCTTTTCTTGGTTTGGAAGGACACTGTAGATACCCTGATTTTATTTTTAAATTACATCAACAATTCTACCCTCGTTTTAAAATTTGCTTTGAATTACTCACCAACAAAGATAGATTTCCTGGACTTGAATGTATGGAATGTGGATGGTCATATTTGCACTAGGATGCATAGGAAAGGTTGCAATAGAACTATTTTTTGCACAGGAGTAGCATGCATCCCCCACATACTTTAAGTAATATAGTGAGGGAACAGGGGATGAGGGTCTCGAGGTTGAGCATAGAGGAAGGAGAATGAATTCAGAAAGAAAGTGGTAGATCTTGAATATATGTTTGTGAAGAGAGGATAAAATAGAACTAAATTACATAATGTTCTAAGGCAGGTCGAGAATCTCAGGGGTACAGCAGTGAAACCATATTTCTCTGAGAGGGCTCAGAGTGAAGAAACTGGCAATGCAAGTCACATTAACAGCAAGGGACCTACTGCATTGAGAATGCTACTGGACTGAGAATGCCTGTTCTGTTTGCAAGTAATGTGAAATGGGCAACGGATATATATAAGAAATTTTGGCCCATATTAACAGCAGATGATCGTATTAAGGAGGTGGTGGGCAACAAACCCAGTTTTGTATGCAAGAGTATGAAATCCCTCAAAAGACTGTTGTGTTATCCTAAGAAAACTGATATTAATATAGGCAATTGTTTTGCAGTGACACTGTGTAGTAAATGTAATTTTTGTGATTATTTAGACACATCGGGACAGTTTTTTCATCCTGACTTTGAAAAGTTATTTAGGTTTAAAACAATGGCAACTTGTGATTCTGTACATCTTGTCTATCCGGCACATGGTTTAGAGTGCCAGTCATTTTATATAGGCAAGACAGATGGACGCCTAAAGGATAGGGTAAGGGAGCATCATAATAACATCAGGAACATGAATAAAACTAATGCTTTAGCAAAGCATTTTATTGGGAGAGACAACACAAATAATTTTAAGTTTATGGCTGTGGAAGGGACCAGACTGGGTGGGAGATTAGGAGACTTTAGGAACAGAATGGAAGTTTTAAAGACCAAGTGGATTATTAGGATGAGGGCTGGTACTATTAGGGGCCTGAATGGTAAGGTCCTTATCAGACCTGCCCTTAAAGCCTTGCCATTGCATAGGTGATTTCAATATATACATATATATTTATATATATATATATATATATATATATATATATATATATATATATATATATATATATGGTTCTAGGAAGGAAGATCGACACGCACAAGATCGACACGACTTCACGAACACCGACACAGAAATAACCGACACTACAAACCACGGACATTTCACAGGTAAGGGGTTAAAATTCGCTAATCAAGCCTACCATGTTCAGGTAAGGTGGCAGTGTTATGCATGTGTGAAATTTAAACCCCCTTACCTGAACATGGTAGGCTTGATTAGCGAATTTCAACCCCTTACCTGTGAAATGTCCGTGGTTTGTAGTGTCGGTTATTTCTGTGTCGGTGTTTTCGCGTCGGTGAAGTCGGTGTCGATCTTGTGCGTGTCGATCTTCCGTCCTAGAACCATATATATACATATATTATTTATTTATTTTTTTTTAGTTAGATTCATTTTTAAGATTGCAGACTGTCTCCAATATTTGTGCCATGTAATCTCTATAAATGTAGTTATTTTAATATGCTTTTATAGGACAATTATATACTCTGCATTATGGTATATGTATATGTCATTCAGTTTATTTTTATGTATTTATTATATGCAGTGGATATTTATATCTTTTTAATGGTTATTATCTTCTTAATTGTTTAATTAGAATTCTAATACAGGAAATGATGGTGTTATATAAAATGATGGTCTTTCAGTTCTGTTTTAATGTATGAGGTAGCAGTTGTTTTTAACTGTGAAAGTGCTTATGTATTGTAATAAACTTTTTTATTTGGAACCTGACATCATGGTTTAGTTCTACACTACTTCTTTTCACTGGATTCATTTTTGTGTTGAGTGGAATTTTTGTCCTGGGCTGAGCTGCGAGATTGTCCTTGGTATATTAATTCAGTAATAGGCATTGATTATCTAATACCATTTAAACATGTTACATTTTGGTAGTCTAAACATGTTGCATTTTAATAATCTTTTTGCAGAATCTTCTTTACAGCCTCATGCAACTCCAAAGTGGTTGACATTTGTCCGGTCATATTGTCTGCATTATTTGGAGTAATGATCAGCTCTGTCTAATCTTCAGCATCCATGATTTAGTATATTATTATGGCACTATCTTCACTGCAAGACTGGATTGTAAAGTATTTCAGCATTTAGTTACTCTGGCAGTTAGTGCAGATGGCTAAAGCTCTGCATTATTAGTCAGCTGTTTCTTGCGACAAGGGCATAAGTTTTGAATATTTCCCCATTCATTTACCTACTGTGTGATATTAAGCAAGTCACTTAACCAGACAGTGCTTTGTATCAATTTAGAATTTGAACTATACTCCATATTGGTGTCCGGGAATGCATGACTTGTAACTATGAACCTCTTGTCGTTGTTTTCCAGTTATTCCCTATTGCATAACTGATTTAGTTCAGGAAATGTTATGGCACTATCACCAGCACACCATTTTTTTATGTAACCAAAGCAATTTGTTCTTTAAGGGAAGCAGGCACTGCATTTGGAGATAAAGCATTGAAATGCTGGTTGCTTGCCAGCAGCAACCTCTGCATTAGTAATAGTTCTCTTTAAGGTGGAATTATTCAAATAACTTTTACTTCTGAAGATATTGAGCATATTTACTTAGCATATGTTACCAAGTGATTAATGTTTCTTATGCTGCCGCCTGCCGTAAATACCCTGCTAATTAAATTGTGCTGCATATGGCTAGATCTCATGGTCAAATGCTAGTGATTTTTATAGAATTTAATGTAGTTTATTCAAAGCCGACAATAATGTACATACAATTTATTTCTTCATAACAATAACATGTGTACACAGTCAACAAATGGCTAGAACTGCTGCTATAGGTGGGGGAGGGGCTCTGTAGATAAAAATCACTTATCATCTGGTCGTTTTTAAACAGTCTTTATCTGGCTTTGCAAGGCTAATGTGTGTGTGTGTGTGTGTGTGTGTGTGTGTGTGTGTGTGTGTGTGTGTGTGTGTGTGTGTGTGTATGTGTGTGTATATGTAGAAATCATTTGGAATACTTTGGCAACTTTATGTGTGTGTGTGTGTGTATGTGTGTGTGTGTGTGTGTGTGTGTGTGTGTGTGGTTGCATCAAACAAATTTGAAATATATGGTTTTTGTCATTATTATAATTAATAATTTCTTTGACAGTCATCTGAAAAGGATGCAGTCAACAATGTAACTGGATTTGGGGGATGCTGTTGATAAAAATGACTGATCTTGCTAAGCTGAAATTTAAAGTCAGTAGTTTATTTTTACAGGGCAAGTGTGCATTTGCATAATACAATTTGGAATATTTTACTGTGGTCATTTTTATCACAGAGAGAAGTGATGTTTATGCAATCAATTAAGTGACCATAATTGTTATTGGTGGATTATAATGGCAGTAGTTTGAGTGGTCTTTTATGGCTGTTATGTTCTGAAATGGGTACTTCATTGTTAATAACAGTGTCAGTGGCACAAGAAGTAGCCCACTTGTATTTGGCACAGAAGGCTGTGGGTTCTAATCCCCTGCAGACAGATGAAATGCTGACAGCACTAAAGGGGGTGCTGCATTCCTGATTGTGCTATGCTTCAGAAGAGACATTAAACCCAGGTCTCATATTCTTGAGTTAATGGTAGCTCAGATGGATATAAAAGGTTACACTGCACCTATTGAAAAGAGTTAGGGTATTTGTCAAATTTCATCTGGTAGCATAAATACCATTTCTGGTCTCCCTTGCAAAGAGGTAAATAGGCTCATGGGACTAACTTGGTCAACAAAAGGATAACTAAATATATATATATATATATATATATATATATAGAGAGAGAGAGAGAGAGAGAGATATTAGTTCATGCATACATTTTGTTTTATTTCTTACTGGCAAAAATGTTGGACTGCAAATTAAAAACCCATTGTAAATGTCACTACATTAAACAAGAAATATAATTTCAACAATCGCAAACGTGAATAAAAGAACACATGAATTTATGCATAGTCCTAAAACAGCCTTGGACCCAAGGTACGCTTAGACTGCCACTAGCCAGATGCATTTTCAATAAATCTGAGTTTCCAGGGAAGTGAACTTTATTTCTGCTCATGGTTAAGTTTGTTTTCAATATGAAACTGCTTTAATTTGTTTAGCAAATGACCACTGGTGTTTGTGCTATGAAATTTGTAACAAAAAATTAAATTTAATCCAAATCTCTTTAATCTTTGTAAAGTAAAGCAGAAAATAATATGCTGATTGACAGGTTTGGACAGTTGGAAAGAAAGAGCCAAGTAATGGGACATTGGAATGGCTGGGGGATGCTGGTTAATTACCCTCACTAGTGCCCCATTTGACCACAATATGGCTCTGTATACAGGTCAGGCATATTCTATCAAGTAGAAGAAGCTGCTGATAATAATTAATAAAGAGCTGAAGGAATTTATCTGGTGTGGAAAGAGGGCAAGTGTTACAGGGCATAAGTTTTTACCTCCAAGTAGAACAAGTTCCTTTAGGATTACCTGATTTGAAGAGCTATTTTAAAGCAAAACAATTAAGGCTCATACACATAGCAGAAGCAGAAGGTTATAATTCAAAGTGGAAGTGGATGATGATGACACAATGATATTTGGTTTGTATATAAACTCTGAGGGAAAATAAGCATATTAAGTGTTGAAACTCTCTAGTCTACTTGTAAATTGAAAAGCCTACATTTCCAAACAGAAAGAGAGAGAGAGAGAGAATGAAATTTGCTTTCTATTTCAACACCCCATAAATCTCAACTTTATACAGAATACCCAAAATCATATCTGCAAATATTTCAAATTATTGCTTTCACTGAAACATTCCAATCCTCTTCTATTTCCTTAAATGGTTCTACATTTATTGTTGCAGCTTTGCACTTTGTTCTATTCATTTTATAACTTGAAATTCTACTAAATCTGCTAAAAAGTACCTTTAACTACTTTTGTGTGTGTGTCAAAGTTATTAATACATCATTTGCAAACAATATTTCAATTTGAAGGTTCCTCTTTCATACGTACCCCTGTATTGTTGATTACCTAAGTAATGCCAAAACTATGCACTCCCGATGAGTGTCCCTTGTTTGCTGAAAATATTCTTTTACCACTGCTATCTTCATGTTTGCAGAGACTGACTTTGCAAATTTAACATAAGAATTTCCAGAATCCTTCTGTGGAACTCATCCCTTCCAAAACTTCAAATAAGAAGTCATTTTGATCTACCAAACACCTTTACAGCATCTAATCATCATATTAATAAAGCATTTCTTATTTATTTTGGGATTCTCTGTGGACATCCATGTTTTAAGCATATTATCATAAACCTGGTGTCTCCTCACAAACCCACATTGATCTATATGAACCAGTCCTGAAATAAACGTTACCTTCCTCTTAGCTGACACTTTCATAAACGTGTATAATTAACGTTCAATACAGAAATTGCTTGACAGGAGGAATAAAGCCTTGCGTATGTTATCCATGTGCAGTATATTCATTTTGTGATGCAGCAATTTATAGAATGTAATAATCTTTATACTACTATCAGTGGAATTTTTTTCCTAAGAGAGATTTTAATATTATTATCAGTGGAATTTTTTTTACCCAAGAGAGATTTTATTTCAAAACAGTATATCCTACAATTGGATAGAAAAGCATTTTCCTAATACTATGAAAGCCTGGTTTTGATTTTTATGGATATTCTGGATGTATTTCTTAGTTAAATGTAAAACTGCCTATCATTAGGAGAGTTACATTTTTCCACTGGTCTCCAGACAACATTAACAATCATTCTAGTTTCCCATTTAGCCAACAGCAGGTATTGCTGATGTTGCTTGATTGCATAAATATTATTTTGAATGACAAGTAACACAAAGAGAAGTTCTGTAATACATACTCTGATCATGCTGTTGGGACTGATCTAAACAAACTAAGTGGTTGAAAAAGGTAAGTTCTTTATCAGAGCGATATTAATATCCATTAGCTGTAAGAGCATGGTTTACAATATGTGAAGGATCGACAGGAAAGGATGGGACAGTCGTCAATGAAATTATTAGTGAAAAAGGTGAGGTGTCTAAACTTGTGTAGTATATTGGTTAATAGGGTGTCACACACAGTATAGGAAGAGGATGTTTTCATTATCTAAGATGAACTTACTATAGCTGTGATGTGTAAGAGTTCAGCGGGAAGTGGTCTAATCCAATCGATATTTAGGTCCCCTAACAGTATAACATTTTTCTGACATACCCATTTATACAATTCTATCATAAGTTTCTAAGGATGATTGAGATGGGATATAGACTGTTAAGAAATAAATATGTGTATTACCAGCCATCTGGAAAGAAGCAATTAACTGGCTTGAATCAGACTTACATACATACTGACTTACTGGAACGAAGTGTAATGATAGTACCTCCTCCAGACTAAAAAAACACAAGATGGTTATTACAAAATGTTAAATAGAGCTGAGTATCTAGGATACCTAAAAGAAATATAGTTTGATTCATGTTTCAGTAGCAAAAGTAAATCTCTATCCAAAGGAAATTTTAAAATTTCAATTTTAACATCATTTGGGAGATTCTGAGGATACAGCCAGGCAAACCTCCTTGAGAAACTAAAAGTGGCCATAGCCCTTGAAGAAGAATCAACTGAATTACACACACACACACACACACACACACACACACACACACACACACACACACACACACACACACATACACTGCAAATAATAAGTAGTGGCTCGTACAAAAGAAGAAACTAAATTATTTAAAGCAGACTTTTCCTCACAAGAAGAAACTGTAGATAAAGCATTCCTCATACATTCATAATTATTCAGCACAAACATCAACATATGAGCTTGACAATTCAAAATTTTTAAACAACTCAAAGTTGCAGAAGCATACACTTTTTTTCCCACATTTGTCAATAATCTTTCCATCCTTATCAGAAAGAATACAATTTGAATTAACTAAATATTTAGCAGCAGTAGCAATAACAAAAGCTATAGCTGCTGAGTCTGGTTTAGGAAGAGTGTTTAAAAACATAGGCGCCGGAACCATAGAGCGAGGGGGAGGGGGAGGGAGAGCCCCCCCCCCCACACACTTTTACAGCTGTAAGACCTGTAATGACATAGGCAAAAACTCCATGGAGTTTTTCTTTAAGGAGGACCCAACGGAGGACTCAAGAGTGCGTTATACACTAACGGGAATTTAAACACAAAAGTGCGCAGAAGAACTATGTTCCTGATCACATCTTTGCTGCCAGCACATGCTAACATGAATTTAAATACAGCCTGGTACCACAGTCAACACCTACACTAGGGAGAGTTTTATTTCATTTAGGTACAAGACTTTTGGTTTGAATTGTCCCAGAGGTATTGTGTGTGTTCTCTTGCTGCTGTGCCTTTCCTGATTCATTTAGAAATTAGTGTGCTTCGTTTTGCTTTGCCTCATTTAGGTACAAGGCTTTTAATTGGCCCTCGAGTATTGTCTGTCCTCTTGCTGCTCTGCCTTTGCTGATTCATTTAGGAAGTATTGTGCTTTGTTTAGGTACTAGTATCCCCTTATGAACAGTTTTGCCTTGCTTCCGAGGTTTTGTGTGTGTTTGTTTTCTTGCTGCTCTGCGGATTCATTTAGGAAGTAGTGTTCTCTTATGAAGGGGTGTGTGTTTGTTCTCTTGCTGCGGATTCATTTAGGAAGTAGTGCTCTCTTATGAAGGGATGTGTGTTTGTTCTCTTGTTGCTCTGCTAAGGAAGCAATGTTTTTCTGTACCTTTCCACTAATGGGGCAGCACTCGTCTTTGAACGCAATTGTTGCCAGGAAGAGTAGACAGAAAAGTATCCAAATATAGTTCAGCAGATTCGGTAAAGAAGAAGCAAAACAGCTGTTGGTAGTTGCTACTAATTGCATCACCCACACCTCATGCTCTATTTATATTCATTTATTTAGTGGCAAAGTCTGATTGTTAAAAGATGCTTTTCAATGGAGGCATAGCTCAACAACATAAATGTTTATGCTTAATGATAGAAGAGAAATTACTTTTGCAGGCCTTAATGAATGCAAACAGAATGACTTCCATGTAATATTACTTTCATTTACATCACATATTAGTTTAGGCCTTATATGGTGGCATGCATGGTACTGAGGGAGTGCCAGCTAATGAAATGGCATACCGTGAAATGTAACAGAACTGGAAGGTATGTAACACACAGATGAAAATATCGAGATATTTCATCTCAATGGATTTTCACACAAGAATATACATTTCACACTTGCTGAACTGTTGCTTTAATTTCACAAAATGCACAAACTGTTTCTGATTAATAATAGCCGTATTTGATTATTTTAATAATGGACTCATTCAGAAAGACACTGCAGGATTGTGTTTCTTTGTAGTAAGCAAACTGAGGATATTTGTTAATGCGACTCCTTCAAGGGCAGCAGGCACTTTATTTGTAGATGAAACAATGAAATATAAAGTTGTTTGCTAGCAGCAACCTCTTCATTAATTACATATCCCTTTAATGTGGAATTAGATGACTTCTGTAGAGATTTTGCATATTTATTGATATTGATTGTAATGACAAAAGTTTGAGTGGCCTTTTATGGTTGAAATTTTCTGAAATTGGTAGTTTTGTCATTATTGGTTCATACATTTTGTTTCATCGCTCACTAGAAGATTTTCAAAATACAAATTTAAAATACATTCTAACAAGTGGAGTTGTATTATACAAGGAATATAACTTAATACAATCAAGAAGGTGAAGCAAAGAATGCATATATGTATGCATGGCCCTAAAAATGTGTAAGGAGCCTATGGTTTGAAAACATCACAGAGGTAAGTTTAGTCCTCCACTGGCCAGATGCAAAATGAATGTGGGTTTTCATGCCCTTCCAATTAATGTGAATTTCAAGGGCAGAGAAGTTTACTGCTCATGCTAAGTCTGTTTTCATTGCAAGACTGTATTGTTTGTTTAGCAAATGGCTCAGTGTTTGTGCTATTTTATTTCAATTTCTGTAATCATTGTAAAAGTAAGAAAATGGTATGCATGCTGACAGGTTTGAACAGTGTTTATGGTAACTGAGGAGAAATAGCCAAGTAATGGAACACTGGAGTGGTGGGGAGGGGGCTGCTGCCAGAGCGGCAGGGGGTTACAGACTATCCATTCAAATAAAACAAAGCTCATCCCTGTCCATATTCAAATGCAACTTGGGCCTAAGGATGGGTAATAGAAAACATAACTCCAGGATTGTCCCTCATGCCATTAATGGATGGAGGCAGTTCCTAAATGCTGCATCTCTTACATGGGTCCCCTCAATTTTTCTATGGAATGAACACAGTTATTCTCACTAGGGCTAATGTACAATTATCAGCCATGGGTTAAGGTACGATCAATCAGGAAATGTTAATTCATGCACCAAAAGGGAAATTGGATAAGCTTAAAATGTATTCTAAGTGAACCTATGTTTTGGAAGTACATAGTTTTTTAAAAAATTGCCCTTTTTAGATCACAGGTGCACCTATCACCCTCCGCCCCCAAGTCTTCAACAGCTTCTGGCACCAATGTTTAAAAACTTAAAAGCTGGAGGAGCCCTATACATCTTAATCTGCCATTTTGGGAGCAGCTGTCTGGCTGTCAGGAAAATTGCAGCCAGTGACATACACATCCTTCAAAGCTGACCGAACTGGAGAAATAGGTGAAGGTCCTGGAAATTCTTTCTGTAACAGCTCACAGTACTTTCTGTGAATCTGAGAAACCTCAGTGTTCTCCCACTGAAAACACTGGGACATTCTGGAAACATTCTCAGAGAAGGAGAACCCCCCCCCCCCCCCGCCACAGGAAGAATCAGAAAGTGAGGTCTCCTCTAATTCTGAATCAGAAATCTGATGGTCCCTGTCTATATTCAGAATCTTGAATCTCTTCAAGAAAAGATGTGTCCCTTTCTTTTTTTTTTTTTACCAGAAACTGTTTTATAAGAAGGGTCAGTAGTCAGAATTCAACTCTGAGCCAGACCCAGCAAATTACTCCTGCCCAAGGAAATTTGTGGAGGAGTACATGCATATTTAGTTTTCTGTTTCTTTTTGACAGGAAAAATAGGACCAGTAGTGTTATAAGTGCTAGCATCAGTTCCAGGGATGGACACAACATTCTGAAAAAGAAGGGAAGGCTTCCCCTTTTCTTCTCCCAGGACCAACAAAAGTGGATCTCCCTTGGCCACTGAGGGGACCCCAATAGCCATAGAGAATGTGACTATCCTCCAGTGCATAGTACTTGTAGGTGCGAAGTCAGACTGATCTGAAGTATAAGATGAGTGGTCTGAGATGCAACTATTGGCCACAGCAGAATCACCCACCTGCAGCTGATGCAAATTGATAGCCTGCTATGAGGGCAAAGACTGTTTGCTTAGTGTTTTATTTTTGTGGCTAGAAGGACCAACCATGAGATCAGCAGTTTGTTCCATGGTCAAGCCAAAAAAAAATGATGTCTCTCGTTCCTGGGGAAAACAATCTGCAAAAAATAGTAACAATTTTGAATATTTAGAAGTTTATTTATTATTTATTTATTTAACATTTATTTATCCGGAAAGTCCAACTTGGAACAAAGTCAATTTTCAGTGGAGGTCTGGGGAGAAATGCTCCAGATACATGTCTTTGTAATCAATAATTAATAAACAATTAAATTTTGATTAATAATTTGTAATAAAAAGTAACTTTTTTCAATGTAAACTACATAAAAAAGCATTTTAAAAAAACTTTGCCAGCCACAGTAAGTAAAATAAATAAAATTTCTCCATAGATTTTTTTTTAATACAATAAACAACTTTTAAACTGACAGGGGAAAAAGTGCCCCTTTTAAAAGTGAAATACAATCTCATGATAGTTCATTAAAACTCCAACTCCTAGCTATAAAATAATTTTCCTGAACAGGAAGGTATTATCAAGCAAACTTATTTTTTTACAAAGGAAGTTTTTTATTTTACCTAGTGGAACTTATCTGCCCAACAAAGGAACATCACAAGTTACCTGTCAAGTCTTGCAAGCATCAGCAGAGCATAATGCTCAATGGCAAGAAATCTCTGATGGGCTTTGAGTCCAAACAAGTCATTTTAGTCAGCTCAGCTCAACATCAAAAACATCAGGGCTGTGAGTTCCAAGACTTGATAAGGTAATGTTTATAGTTTATGCTGCAGCTATTAAGATGCGCCATTTGCAGTTATTTATATTTGTGAATTGAGTTCTTGTTACTGTTAATAAAGATGTTGGGAGGTTGAAAGGTTATTAAGTGATTTTGCAGTGTCCTGGCTAAAGTAGTATAGGTTTAGTTCAATGTCTTCATACAGTAACATAAGAGAGAAAATTGATCAATGGATGCAGATTGCTAATTTATTAGAATGGGATACATACTAAATGTAGGATACTTTTGCCATAATTTATGCAAGGGAAGAGATACTACACAGAGTGTATTTTCAGTAAGTGTTGAGGAAAGTGTGAGACAGGAGAATGCTAGTGATGCTGGTAGAAGGAGCACTGACCAAGAAAAACTAGTACGCTGGAAAAAGACAAAATATTTGTGGAGTGTGGAACTAATAGGTATGCACATACAAAGGTGTGGTGTCACAGTGGTTATTGCTGTGGTCTCTCTCCTTCGGGGTTTGCGGTATAGTGCTGGTCTCTGGGTGTCTAATGCACATAGCCGGCCTTAGACATAGGCCAACTAGGTGGCCGCCTAGGGTGCCACTCTAGCAGGGGCACGTTTCCTGTATTTATTTGGTGTAAGTAGACCAGGATGGAGGCACTGGGTGGTCTGGTGGGGGCGTTGTGGAACCCTTTTGCCTAGGGCACCAGATGGCCTAACACCACTCCTGCTAATGCATGATGCTTTAGATTTTAATTTGCAAAGAGCACATAGGATTAATTAAGTCTATTGTTAATAAGTAGCTTCTTGTGGTACAGGGTTTGATTCCCTCAGCTACTATTTGTCTGCTATATGACTCTGGAAATCACTTAATCAGACAGTATTGTGGGTCAATTGAGAAATCTGGCTAGGCTCCTAGACTGTTAACCTAGGGTATAGGATGCATTAGACCTATAGAATGCATTGGTAAAGTAGAGAGGGAAGAGACTGGGAAGGAGACTGGAGTAAGTAATGAAGTAAAGGACAGAGTGCTGACTGTTCCACTCTGTACAGAGACAGTGTACAGAACAAAGAGGAACAGTGCAGTGCTACGACTGTCATATCTCAATGCTGCATAGGTAATCTCTTAAAGTTTATATCAGTAGAAGGTAATTCACAGAAGAAAGAACATGAGTGTAAAACTGTTTCTTCAGTACAGGATACAGTAGTGTGCAACTACCACAATGTGCTAAACAGTGTGAGCGTGTATCTCGGTGAATAAAATACTGTGTTATGACCACATCACAAGAGGAAAATCCATACATTCACAGAGGGTATAATGTTATAGTGTAGTGCGTCAGGGAAGAAGGAAATGTAAAACAAGGCATAAGAAATTCCCAGAAAGAGGGGAAAGTAAAATGTGTGTATGTATGTATGTGTATATATGTGTGTGTGTGTGTGTGTGTGTGTATATATATATATATATATATATATATATATATATATATATATAAATATATATATATATATATATATATATATTTACACACACACACACACACACACACACACACACACACACACACACACACACACACACACACACACACATCTAAAAAATAAAAAAACATACAACTTTGTTGAAGCACCTATTTAATTACAAAATTCAGTCTTCTTGGGTACACACCTGCCATCAATTAAAGATACTCTGATTAACCCCAAATAATGTTCAGCTGTCCTAGTAGGATTTTCCTGACATTTCCTCAGTTGCCTGCTGCAAAAGCCATGGTTTGCACAGAGCTTACAAAGCATCAAAGGGATCTCATTGTTGAAAGGTATCAGTCAGGTGAAGGGTACACAAAAATTTCCACAGCACTGGATATACCATGGAACATAGTGAAGACAGTCATCAAAAAGTGGAGAAAATATGGGACAACAGTGATGTTGCAAAGGACTGGATGCCCCTCCTAAATTGATGAAAAGACAAGATGAAAACTGGTCAGGGAGGCTGCCAAGATTCCTACAACAACACTGAAAGAGCTGCAGGAATTTCTGGCAGGTACTGGTTGTGCACTACATGTGACTCCAATCTCCCGTATTCTCTATATGTCTGGGCTATGGGGTAGAGTTGCAAGATGGAAACCTTTTCTTACACAGAAAAACATCCAGGGCCGGCTAAAATTTACAAAACAATATATCAGGTCTCTCAAAACCATGTGGGAAAATGTGTAATGGTCTGATGAGACCAAGGTTGAACTTTTTGGCCACAATTCCATAAGGTACGTTTGGCAAAAAAAACAGCACTTCACATCACCAAAAGAACACCATCCCTACTGTTAAGCATGGTGGTGGCAGTATCATGCTTCAGGGTTGCTTTTCTTCAGCTGGAACTGGGGCTTTAGTCAAGGTGAGGGAATTATGAACAGTTCAAAATATTAGTCACTTTTTTGACCCAAAACCTTCAGGCATCTGCTAGAAAGCTGAAGATGAAGAGGAATTTCACCTTTCAACACAACAATGACCCCAAGAATACATCCAAATCAACAAAAGAATGGCTTCACCAGTAGAAAATTAAAGTTTTGGAATGGCTCAGCCAGAACCCAGACCTAAATCCAATAGAAAATCTGTGGGGTGATCTGAAGAAGGCTGTGCAGAAGAGATGCCCTTGCAATCTGACAGATTTGGGGCACCTTTGCAAGCAAGAGTGGGCAAATATTTCCAAATCAAGATGTGCTATGCTGATAGACTCCTACCCAAGAAGGCTGAATGTTGTAATTAAATCAAAAGGAGCTTCAACAAAGTATTAGTTTAAGAGTGTGCACACTTATGAAACCAGCTTATTTTTTTTTTGTTTTTTTTTTTTTATAATTTTACATACTGCGGTGGTGGTGCTGCGGTAGCGTTGTCATCTCCCAGTTAGACGTTGCCGGTTCGATTCTCAGTTAGAGTGTCTTCTGTGTGGCTACATGCGTGAATGGGCGTTCCTTTGTTGAAGGCTGTGCGTTAGGCCCGGCAAGCCAGCACGTAAAAATCTACTGCCAATCATTAGCGGACCAGAGTTCCACTGTAGCGACCCCTAACCGGGAAAAGCCGAAAGACACAACAACAACCGATTTACAGATTTGTTTGTTTCTCAGTTGAATTCTACAGATTATAGGTCACATTAAAGGTGGGAAAAGTTTTGAAATGGTTTATTGTGGTCTCATTTTTTTATATCACAAAAACCTGGCACTTTAACAGGGGAGTGTACACTTTTTATATCCACTGTGTGTATATGTGTATATATATATATATATATATATATATATATATATATATACACACATACATATATTTTTTAAAAAAAAATATATATATATATATATATATATAATATATGGCTCACTATCACTTCACCGACAGTTCAAATCTCCGAAAACGATATGGCCAAGACCATATTGCCGAAGATTTAAATTGCCGAAAAAGTGATAAAAACACAGAACAACTTACCTGTACATTTTTGCAGGGGAGCAAGCCCCACTGCACCCCCCACACCCACTACAACTTAAATATACCAACTGCTTGATTGCACTACAGTGAGGAAAATGGCAAATCCCGGGTTCCGCACTTTACAGTGATCCCAATACACAATTGTCGTCAATTCAAATCTTCAGCAATATGGTCTTGGCCAAATCATCTTCAGAGATTTGAACTTTCGACAATGTGATAGGGAGCCATATATATATATATATATATATATATATATATATATATATATAGTGATTGTATATCTATATATATATATATATATATATATATATATATATATATATATATATATATATATATATATATATATATTCACTTCAGAAGCTAAAAATACTGAAATCTTGAATTTCAGTATCTCAAGCCCAAGAAGTGGAATCCGCAAAACAACGAAAACTAAAGACCGCGAAATTCAAAACCTTGAATACCGTAAGTTTTGAATTTCGCAGTTTTACTATACACACACACACACACACACACACACCATCCACCACACACACACACACACACACACACACACACACACACACACACACACACACACACAATCACTCTACTACATGAAAGCAGGATATATATATATATATATATATGTGTGTATTGACAGATCAAACCCAGAATTTAGTAAACTCTACACATAATGTAGGAATAGTGCAGCAGCTGCTGCATGGAATGTGGGTGCCAAGCGATCCATTAAAGGACTCCCAGGATATGCACGAGCGCTCCTACACTATTGCTACATGGACACCACTGCCTAATGCTAATTACCTCATTTGCTGGTAAAAAAACATGCAAATGAGGTGACTTAATGATTCAGCAAACAGGCAGATGTCAATGCAGGAATAGTGTAATAAGCAGAAATGTGTTCAGTTACTAGCCGAACACATTTCTGCAAATTAGAAAAAGGAGGCATGACAGCTCGAAATAAAGCATGTATTATATTTATTAGGCATGCCAATGGCCAAATATATGGCCAGTGGCATGATAAATAGTTTTAATTTTTTTAAAATAAAACTTTTTTTTGGGGGAGCTGATCTCAGCCGTTTTAGCATTGGGCAGCGGTGCACAAACGGGATCATGCCAAAAATAAAAAAAAAATGGGAAAAATCAATTTTTACAGTAATTTGCATTTTGCTATTACAGTCAATGGAATGCAGAATGAAAACAATACCAGGGGATAGGGGTTACTAAGGGGAATTGGCCAGTGTAAGTGTGGTAACTATGGAGTATGTCAGTGGTGTATGCAAATGAGGGGATTTATACTAAATCACAAATTTCTTCTAAGTGTCAGACTGTACCTGACCGTGTAGGTGCTCTAACACCACCGTGTAGACAGGAGGAGCAGCTAACATGAAAAGAGGGCATGTCATGCTTGCTGTAAGCACATTGGAGCTCAACGGCCTGTGTTTGCCCTTAGCTAAGCACAGCTAAGGAAGTGGGTGTATCTGAGGCTGCAGGAAATAGCAGAACTGTTGACAATTGAGCAATGGGTATGCGCAGCATGCATCAGGTCTCAAACGGGGAGAAGATGGGAAGGGGAAACAGCAGAAGAAAGGCAGTCAAGGAGAAATACCATTGCTGGCAGGTGGAATGCATCAGAATCAGCCAATTACACAGGCAGCAGCCCAGCACACTACTATAATCTATCCAAACACCTTTCAGTCTGTTTTTTTCCCCACAAACTCTACACCACTGGTGTACACATTCATGGGCATTTTAAACTGACAGATCTAACAAATCATGTTAGGGGCTGCTGTTGCTTTGATATATCAGTATGTCCTAGAGACTGAGGGTGGTGAGGAGGATAATGCTGACTACCAACTCAGACCAAGGAGGAGGAGAAGAGTGTTCAGACCCAGGGTAACCTATCAGGGGCTACATGATATGGAGATAGTAAAGTGCTACAAGGTGGACAGGGACATACTTCAGCAACTTGTTGAGCTGTGCCGGCATCACCTCAGACCCAGAACCAACAGAGGGGAACCCATTCCAGTGAATACCAAGGTATGTGTAGCCTTAAGAATACTAGCTACAGTACTTTCCAAAGACCTACTGGGGATATCATGAGGGTCTCACAGCCATCTGCGGTGTTCCTGGATGACATGCGACCACATGCCATTGAGCACATTTACTTTCCCAGCACCCGTGAGGAGAGGACCAGCAATATGCATCTATTACACCATGTAGCAGAATACCCGGAGGTACTGGGTGCCATAGACTGTACGCACATCCACATCAAAGCACCACCTGGTGATCAGGTTAGGGTCTACCTAAACCACAAGGGGTTCCACTCCATCAACTGCCAGGTCATGTGCGATGCCCAGGGCATTACCATGAATGTGTGCACTGGCAACCCTAGAAGCTATCACAACTCCCACATCTGGCATTCATCCCAGCTGTACCATGCAATTGCCAGTGGAGACATCCCATACGACCATCTGGTGGAGGATGCTGGCTACGCACTGAAGCTGTGGCTGATGACACCCATCAGAAATGCGCACACATCCACACAAGAATGCCATAATGAGGCACACACAGAAACCAGGATCATTACAGAGCATGTGTTTGGGATGCTCAAGTCACAGTTCCACTGCCTTGATATATCTGCTGGAGCCTTGTAGTACTCTCCAGCTATATGTGCACACATGTTCATAATATATGCCATGCTACACAATATGATCCTGCGGAAACAGCTGGAGAAGGAACAAAAGAGGGAAGGGCCACCCAGCCCCCCACCATTGCCAAGGTCTACACAGGCACAGAGGGACTCAGAGGCGAAACATCCTTAGCCTCCCTCTGTAGGCAGATGGAAGCATGCCCAGTATGCTCTGTCCTAGGCAAAGAGGCAATGCATAGCACATACACTGACAATGTAGGGCCCAAGGGACTGATTTCTTCTTCTGACTCGCACACCCAGTAAAATGGATGCCAAACATCACACCACCTATAGCTTACCATGTATAGGCAGTGTGCTGCATGCATTCAACATAGTCAGCCCTCAAGCACCATCCTCACAACAGCCTCAGGCACAAGGTAAGTCAGTCTCCTTAACAAAATAAATGAATGGAGTGGAATGTTTTGCTAGCATATCTATGATATTGATTCAATCATGCAAGGGAATTGTGTGGCTTACTGGGATAGCAACAGAAAACTGACAGCTCTGTGGGACAGCTGGAAGTGTATTCCCAGTACTGGCCTACCCAAACTATGCACCCTAGTTGACAAATACCACTGCAATATGTGTGGTGAGCCAAATAATGGGGGGGGTCATAGGTTATATGCATGGATGTCAATGTGGGGGTCCCATACCCACCCCCAGCCTCAGCCAGCAGATCAGCTGTAGAAAACCATACAGAAATGTCTGGCAAAGGTCCCCACATGGCGGCATCCATGAAATCCCCACCTACAGACTTTTACACAATGATATCACAGCAGGTCTGGCAGTGGCAGTATGACTTTGAAAGGTAAAAAAGTCTGAAACTACAAATGTTTATGCCAGAACAATCTGACCTGCGGTCAATACTGTTATGCCTGTAGTCTCAAAATAGGGCACACACCACTATGCTAAATGGGACCAAAATGTTAAGCAAATATCAGCACAGTCTCTGTATTGTGTACAGATGAGTCTCCCCCATAGTCCCATACAAATGCAGTAACATGTCCCTAGCCTTAAGCAGCATCCAGCCATCAGCTAGAGTGGTGGCTCAACACAAACAGAAAGCAATTATCTGTAACACCCACAGTCAACTTACTGGTGCCATCCCAGGGTTGTCCACTGCTGGCAGCCTGGGAACACATCAGAATGCACTGCCTTGCTACAGATGGCCTGCATCTGTCACACCTGAGCTACAGGCATCTGGAAAATGCCCATGCCTCACCCACAGTGCCCTGTTAGGGAGTGTCAAGGGATCCATAACACCAACATAACACAGTCTACAAAATGCAAAGAAAGGACATGCTGCTAACTGCTAGGAGAAAACCTGCCAGTGTTAGAGCACCAGAAATCTGGACAAAGCCATGAATAACGGGGTGAAAAAGGTCCAAAGAGATGGACACCTTTGAAATACTGCTCTAATAATGTTATAAAGTTGATGGAATGATTGTAGTAGCAGGGAATGTCTGATAGGTACGAAGTCTGAAACTGCAATGTCAACTGTCGGTAATATCTAACTTCAACCCTATGTGACTTGCAAAACACTGTTCCTTGAAAACCACACTCATTTGGGTAAAAAACAAGATATATGAGTCATGAACGTGGACATTCTGTGATACTCTGTACAGTCGACAGGCAGGACTAGGAGTCTAAACATGGGAATGCACTCAATGAAGGCAGTCCTAATCCTGGAAGGTGGTGACATGTCTGCACCCACAGAACCCTGGCCCACAGCCATGGGGAGTAACACACCCTTCCCTGATCACTCATCCTGTGCAACATCCTCACCCCAAAACGTGGCCATCCAAGCAAAATGAGGTGGGCCATACATACATATATATATATATATATATATATATATATATATATATATATATATATATATGAGACACACACACACACACCTCCAGGCTGGTCAGACAGTCTGACACACACAAGACCCTCCAAGTGCAGTCAACCTTTGAGAAGACCCCTATGGAAAGTAATGGTAGCTATAGGCAAACATATCTGACCCAGGATACTCCCCCACACACATATCTTATCTCCTACAAATCTATCTGGAGTCTGCCTGTCACCCTGATTCTGTCTGACTTATATTACCCAACTGTAGACTGGAAATCAGACCAGGCCACAACAAAAATGCACAGATATTCCACCATTGTAATATATCACCAAGGTGCTGGACCATTTCCACAGCTCCAGCAGTCAATTGCTCATAGGCACACCTCTCAACAGGCTGGATTGTGCAAGAATGCATTGCATTTGGTCCATAATTTTGGTGTGTGCATCATCCATCCTTTATTCCTCTGGTAAAACACTAAGATGATCTGAGGAGGTATGTCACGAGGTACTGAAACAATACATGACAGTGTCAAATGGCATATATGTCAGATGTCTACTAAAACAAGCCCTGTAACCCTAGCAACACATACGTTACTGAGAGAAGTAGTCACAATCACCGTATGGTACATTGTCTCCCCATTTTGATAGGCTATCTCCAGATATCCTGCACCAACAGGTTGAGAGGTATGGCTGTAGCACAAAACAAACTGGACTGGAGTACAACAATCCCTGGAATGGAGTCCCACATGTACTGTAGAAGGTCACACTGGGCATGCTCATACAAATGTCAGTAGGATTTAGGAATGAACAGGCCTTCCCCACTCAGTGCACTTCCCATTGCCCTACTTTAGCAGTCCTGAAGATGTCTGTCACAGTAGAAGTCCCTTTCATCAGGTCTCACTCCTATAAGCTCTGTGGTGCATGTGATAACTGTGTCACACTATAATGCAAGTAACTACTTAGGTAGGTGTTCTAATCTCATTCCTGGCAAATGTAAAAGTATGTGTGTGTGTTTAGAAGTTAAAGCTTTTGAGTCTATTCAAACCCAGCACACCTCCCCTTTCACTACTTTAGCAGTCCTGCAGATGTAACACTATAGTACAAATAACTAGTTAGGTAGGAGTTCTAATCCCATTTCTGGAAAGTGTGTGTGTGTGTGTGTGTGTGTGTGTGTGTGTGTGTGTGTGTGGATGTGTGTGTGTGTGTGGATGTGTGTGTGTGTGTGTGTGTGTGTGTGTGTGTGTGTGTGTGTGTGTGTGTGTGTGTGTGTGTGTGTGTGTGTGTGTGTGTGTGTGTGTGTGTGTGTGTGTGTGTATGTGTGTGTGTGTGTGTATGTATGTGTAAGTGTATATATGTGTAGTTTAAAGTATTTTGTGGCCTCTCTCACCCAGTACATCACCCATTGCCATACTTCACAAGGGCTGGTGATGTTCCTCACCTTAGAAGTGCATTTGGATAACATTCATCCTATAAGCTCTGTGACACATGTGATAAATGTGTAACACTGTAGTAGCAATAAATAGATAGCTAGGGGTTCCAATTTCAGTCCAGGCAAGTGTGTGTGTGTGTGTGTGTGTGTGTGTGTGTGTGTGTGTGTGTGTGTGTGTGTGTGTGTGTGTGTGTGTGTGTGTGTGTTGTGAACAGTATCCTGTCTGTGGGAGGGTTGTTGTGTTTGAGTGAGAATCATATCCATTGGGGTGGGTTTTGCTACTTTTTGCTGTTGCCCACCCAGTACATGTTCCAGTGTCCACATTACAAGGCCCACATTTGTCATCCACTGTAGAGGGACCTGTAAACACTCTGCAGCCCTATACGCATTGTGCCATGTGCAATAACTATGTAACAGTATGGTATAGATAACAATAGAGGCTGCCCATCTAATCCTTGGATATCACTCCCCACTCAGGAATCATACACAAACACACTCAGGTAGGCAGCCACCCCTACATCAGTAGGTGGCCTGCAAACTGGCTCACAGATAGAACCCACAGTGTGAAAGTAGTGGACTCCATATCAGAATGAAGAACAGTCACAAGTGGAGTCCCATAAGTTGTGGACCTGGGTTCCCTCATGTTTTGGATCCACACCTCTGAGTACTAGCCCAATACAAAGGTGCCCTGCCTGACAATGTTTGTAGATGACTACAAGGTGAGTGCTATTATTACCCCCACCCCATGTGAGGTTGAAATCCTTCACAAAGGCCTCTCTGAGACCAATGACTATTGTCAGAATCCTGGACATAAGCTCAATGCCAGATGATGTGCTTCCATCCCCTTTGGATACAACATGGTTCCCATAAAGTAATACAGTGATGTTTGTCCACTGAACACTGATGTTTGTATAACGGAAATGGAACACAGGTTGACAGTGAGCTCTATGGTGACCACCACAGTGCTATTGTCTTATGAAAATCCTTCCATGTGTCACTTCTCCTGACTCAGGGTGATGAATCCGGGAAGTAAAAGGACAGTGTTTTCCTGTACACTCCCCTCAGTAGACCAATCCATGTGTTTACTATAGCCCATTTGCCATGTACCCCACTGGACACCAGCAGCAACAGGAGAGGCTGCAAATGTATCTCACAAAGAGGATCTTAGGTACCACCCATTTGCCCCATATGGACAGACTCCACCAAATGCAATGGAGCTCTGTCTCATATTGACTACTTAGGTGTGATCTCTGTCTGACATACATGGCCATGGCTGACCCAAACCTGTCAGGAATGCTACATCTGAGAAAACCAATCTGTCCACACAACATGCCCTAGATACCTCAACCCCATCCTTGAAATCAACAAGACATGCTGGAGGGACAGGTTCACAACACAGAGACTGGCCACAATATGGAATAGATGCCACATACATGTCAAGCCAAGCACATTACTGTCCCTCTTTAAAAGAAATCAGGAGGAGTGGATGGGGAATAGAATACCCACCCTGGGGATCAATCCAGTGACTACACCCGGTAGACACACTGGGGAGTATCGTCAGGTGGCACGAAGCCAGTGTATTCTCATGGGCTAACCTTGTAAAGCCTCCATGGCCATTTGCCACGTATGCACCTATGAATCTTTAAACCTAAGGATCTCAGTACTGTCAAATGTGTGTGTGTGTGTGTGTGTGTGTGTGTGTGTGTGTGTGTGTGTGTGTGTGTGTGTGTGTGTGTGTGTGTGTGTGTGTGTGTGTGCATTAGTGTGTCTGAAAGTGGTTGTGAATCTGTAAACATGTGGGTGAAAGTAGTTGGTGGCCCATCTCACCCAGTGCAACTACCATTGCCATACCTTACAAGTGCTGTAGATGTTATTCACTATATAGGTATCTTGGGACACTCCACAGCCTATAAGCTCTGGTGTGTGTGGTAACTACATTACTCTATAATATCAATAAGCACATAGCTAGGGGTTCTAATATGAGTCCTGGCAAGTGTGTGTGTGTATTATTGTGTGTAAGTGTGTATATGTGTAGGTTACAGTATTCTGTGGCCTCTCTCACCCAGTACATCACCCATTGTCATAATTTGCAAGGCCTGGTAATGTCCCTCACCTTATACCTTTGGACAAGTGTCACCCCCATAACGTCTGTGGCACATGCAATAAATACATAATAATGTAGTAACAATAAATAGATAGGTAGGGGGTTCTAATCTCAGTCCTGGCAAATGCGTGTGAGAGAAGAGTATCTTGTGTTTCTGTGTGAACGACATCCATTGGATGGACCTGGATTCATATTTTATGCCATGGTACACACAGTACATATTCCCAAGTCTACTGTATGAGGTACAGTACACATTCCTAAGTCTACTGTATGAGATCTGTTGTTCACATCAACCATAGTGGTATCTCTAGACACTATAAGTCCTATGCAACAGTATGGAATAGTATGGAACAAATAATAAAATAGGTGGGTCTGGTAATGTCAGTACTGGCAAGTGTGTGTGTGTGTGTGTGTGTGTGTGTGTGTGTGTGTGTGTGTGTGTGTGTGTGTGTGTGTGTGTGTGTGTTTGGTGTGTATTGCAGTGGCTGTGAGTGTGTAGACTTGTATCCGACATTATTATGAGTACTCTCACAGCCATTACAGCCCCCATTGTCATACCCCACAAGGTCACATGATGTTATTCACCTTACAGGTACCTTGTAACACTCATCACACTAATAGTCCTGTGCAACCTGCAATAACCGCATAATAGTGTGGTACCACAACTTGATGGGTAGGACTCCAAACACAACACTGGCAACTGTGATCCTGTGCATGCATATGTGTGTGTGTGTGTGTGTGTGTGTGTGTGTGTGTGTGTGTGTGTGTGTGTGTGTGTGTGTGTGTGTGTGAACAGTATTCTCTGTGTGTTTGGTCAGCACAATATCCTTTGGGGTTGAGGGCGTTAGCAATATGAGGTGTGTTCCACCCACTACACTTTCCATTGTCTACTATACTAGAGCTGATGTCAACCACCATAGACTGAGATACAACCCCCTCAGCCCTATAAGCTGTGAGGCACATGCAAGAACTGTTACACAGACCTGGGAAATGTGTGCAGATACAGCAGTACCCTGACAATGACATGGTTGATGTGTTACTACACTGCCATACCCCTTGTTGATGATGTTTGCAGGGCCACATCCTGCTGACACACAGACACCTGGAACACAAACAGAATACAGCATGTGAGAACACATTTGCTTAGTGTTACTAATACCAATAATGCATCATGGCTGAAGAGGTACACACACACTCTGATGTGTACCCATTACAAATGTCAGATGACAACACCTTACACAGCATGAAATAACTACACTCTACTAAAGTCATCCTGTGCATCAGACACATATAAGCATGTCCCTTCATCGATGGTATGGATGTGGCACAGGCATCATCATATGCACAGGGTGTTGTGTGGGTTTGCCAGAAGTCTAGGCTGAGCCACATGGTTGTCATCATGCGTGTGTGTTTGGGGGGTGTTTATTAAATGAGCAGTGCAGGGGTGGTGTGTGGATGTGTGTGTGTGTGTGTGTGTGTGTGTGTGTGTGTGTGTGTGTGTGTGTGTGTGTGTGTGTGTGTTTGTCTGTGGAAATGACTTTTCTGATGATGATGTGTATGTGTGTTTGTATGCACAGTCACACCATGTGAGTGTCTTACACAGGGGTATTTTGGACAGCTGTGGGCCGTACATGACAGGGTGTACAGTTCATTGTCTCTGGCCATGGACACAGGAACTGGGCCTGCCAAAGGTATCACCGGCATCACCAGGGCTGAGTCCAGATGCAGTACTACTCACCAGTGGTGACTGCTGCCTGTTGGATCAGCATCCCTGTTGGGAACAGCCAGGATCATGTGACCATGGCCTGTTGCATCATGGCATGGACAGCACATCCCCTTCAGTAGTGCTGGTGGTACTGCCAGCATGGGAATGTGATGTTGCATGGCCACGTAGACCCTCAGTTGATTGTGGTGCTGACCTACAGCCACAAGGCCGCTGGCCAGCATCTGCCAAACACTCAAGCACAGATATTCCATGGTCAAGGAGTGCCAGGGTCTCCCCCCACCATATATCCATGATCACAGTATGCTCAGAGATGGCTGCAGTGAGTTCATATTGCTACCGACACCAGGGATGTGCTCATCCATGACCCTGCGTATATGTTTGGTATTAAGTTCATTACATGCCTGTGCCCCCATGACAGCCTGAAACATGCATCTGGTGACTGCTGCCATGGTACTTGCAACAGGGGCATGACAGGCTGTAATCCTCCTCCAACCACCCCTGCCCATCTGCCTAAGTGGGACCTCACCAGCACTTTGGCTATGGCTATATTAAACCTATATTAAAAGAGCGAGGCCTGAGAAATAAAAAGTGAATACAATCTAAGCTTTCACTTTAAGGAATGATGTCTTCAGAATGGGAGTGGCAACTGCTTTGTATATAAAAAGGAAGTTTTTCTTATTTCTAACAGGATCCGAAGAAGGTTAAGCATAACCAAAAGCGCTTATCCTGTATTTGACTGTTTGTTTTACTATTTGTTTTATATAATAAAGAGTTTTTAACAGTCTAATTAGAACTGGGAAGCTCCTACTTAGATCACTGTTTGTATCAAGAGTGCTTTAGCTGTTTTTAACAGCTCAACAGTTCTTGTAAGAGCTGGTAAGCTTCAACCTAAACTGCTGTTTATCAAGAGTGCTTCAGCTGTCTAACAGCTCAATAGTTCCTGTAAGATCTAGCAAGCTTCAACTTAAACTGTTTATATTAAGAGTGCTTCAGCTGTTTCTTACCAACCCAACAGTTTTGTAAGAGCCAGCAAACTTCCACTCTAGCTGCTGTTTGTATCAAGAGTGTTTCAGCTGCTAACAGCTCAACAGTTTTAGCAAGCTTCAATTTACACTGCTGTTTGTAACAGCTCAACAGTTCTTGTAAGAGCTACCAAGCTTCCGCCTAAACTGCTGTTTGTACTGAGAGTGTTTCAGCTGCTAACAGCTCAACAGTTTTAGCAAGCTTCAATTTACACTGCTGTTTGTAACAGCTCAACAGTTCTTGTAAGAGCTACCAAGCTTCCGTCTAAATTGCTGTTTGTACTGAGAGTGTTTCAGTTATCTAAATATCTGAGAGCAAGAGGTGGCACATTCATTCTTTTTTCTTATACATTTTATATTTGTTTGAACAGCCTTTAGTGGTGTGATTTGCTTTTTGTGCTTAGTATTTTTATTTGCCTATCACTCCACACTGCTTTGCTTGCATGGAGAATATGGAGAATTTATTAAACGGAAACAATTCTTTAGAAGCTGTAAACAAAAGGACGGCTACAAACCTTCAATTAGGTGCACTGAATCCATTATTAATGGTGAACTTGGAAAGCAATGAAATAGAGGTGAGTTCTATTAAGTAAAATAAGAATAATTTTGTTGATGTATTTAAGGAAGTGGAAAATGCCGCATATAAGTTGAAACGCTTACAATGGCAGCACTTCCATATGGAGGCCTGCCTTCACCATCAAGTAATTCCTAGGGGACTGTGAGTTAGATGCATGCTGAGCTATGGCAATGCATATCCTGACTTGTTAGCAAAATGGTAAAAGTTGTATAGTGAAAATAGTTTTAGTTATATGAAACTTCTCATAGAGTTTTTTAAGCCCCGTGAGAAAGAAGTTAGTAATCTGCTGGAAGTGAAACAAAGAGAACTAGAAGAAATGGATCTGAGAGAAAGAAATCTATCACAACTAATTACATTACAAGAAAAATTGGATGCATATGATACTAAACTTAAAGTAGTCATATGTGGCAACTAGCTAGAGACTATAAAGATTTTAAAAATGGCTATTTATTTGAATGGCCAAAAGAAGAACGAGAAGGCACAAACTTGTCAACAAAATGAGATGTAGCCCCAGAACAGTTGGTTTCAGAACCATGAAAAGAAGGGTTCAGACCCTTTAGGAAGCTCAGTAACAGAACCGACAACAATAATAGTAATAATAATAATAATTATAATAATAATAAACAGAGGAAAATATACTAGGACTAGCAGTGCAGGTTGATGTGCATGCTAATAAGGCATATGATACAGTGGCAAAGAAACAGAAGAATGGTTGTATAGTTCATCAAGAAGAAGGTGAAATTGTGGTACAAACACAGAAAGAAGATCCTATGACTGAAGTAAAAGAAACAACAATGCCTTCGATTTCTGATAATATGACTGGAACAATCCCTAAAAAAGGATCAACATGTACCCCTCATGCAACAACTTCCTTTTTTATTAAAGAGAATAACATTCTGGAGCCCAAGATTGGCAAGCAGAGACAGGAATAAAAGAAAAGTGAATTAGATAACCACAAAGTCTCGCTCATTGTAAATATTTCTGGGTTACTGCTAAGTGAGGAGCAATTAAGTGTACTTGAGAAAGGTCCAAGTTTCATACACTCCATACAATCATCACTACCTGAAATAGTAACGGACTTGAAGTGTTGTGGTCAAAATGTTACTTTAAAGCATATATTTGGTAGTAAAGATGGTGATTATGATGTCAAGACAAGTATATATAAAAAAGCGAGTAGCTTTGTTCCTGCTATTCATCCTTCAGTGGAAATGTTCATTCGACTTTGTGAACAAGAGATATATGAAAACAGGCAAGGGAATAACTCTAAGCAATATCGTAACTTGACCCAAAAGGATTTCCAAGGGTTAAATGAACTGAAGCAGTGGACAGCTATTGTGATAACACCAGCAGATAAAAGTGGAGCAATTGTGGTGATGAGCTCCAATAACTACACAACTAAAATGGAAGAGCTGCTCAGCAAAAAAGAAACATACTTAGTGCTAAGCAAAAAAGATCTAAATGTATTGATAAATAATGTAAAAGATAGCCAATATGAGATGCTAATGAACAGGATGATAACTAAGGAGCTGTATGAATTTTTTGAAGTCTCTAACCCAACTGTACCAGCAATTAGTGGACTGCCTAAAATACACAAAGACTGCCTCGAACCACCGATGCGTCCGATAGTAGCAGGAAGAGGCTGGGTCACAGAGACACTATCTATCTATCTGGAGAATGAATTAAAGAAGCTATTGAGCAGAGCAAACACTGTTATAAAAGACTCAGCAGACTTCTTGCAAAATCTACATGGAAGTATGGAAAATAGATGCTCGTTTGAAGACTTGCTTTTAGTAACTTTGGATGTAACTAATTTACATGCATACAATAGACTGCGGTGGTGGTGCTGCGGTAGCGTTGTCGCCTCACAGTAAGATGCTGTCCGGTTCGATTCTCAGCTAGAGCGTCTTCTGCATGGAGACATGCATGAATGGGCGTACCTTCGTTGAAGGTTGTGTGTCAGGGCTGGCAACTCGGCACATAAAAATCGATCTGCCAATCATTAGCGGATTGGAGTTCCGATGTGGCATCCCCTAACCGGGAAAAGCTGAAAGACACAACAACAACCAAATGAGTTTGGCATAGAATCCGTTTGGAAATTTGCTAGTCCATTTCTATCTAATACCCCATTAATTTGCAGTTTACTAGAATTGGTACTGGAAAACAATGTGTCTACTTATAGCAGTACTTATTACTGGCAGAGATGGGGGTTAGCAATGGGGACCCCCTGCACTAATAGCTATGCCAATCAGGTACTTGCCCAATGGGAAAATGAATGGTTGGATGACACCAGAAATACTTGGACCAACAAACTACTATTGCATAGTAGATTTGTGAATGATATCTTTATTGCATGGGAAGGAAGTGAAACTTCACTCAACAATTTCATTGATTTTTTGAGTATGACAACTACCTTCCTGAAATTCCATGTTAAAAGCTCATGTCATGAAATATAATTTTGGGATGTGAAATTGAATTTAGATCCTGTAAAAGGTATTGAAACAATGATATACAGAAAACCTGTGTGGTGTAATCATATGCTACACTGCTCAAGTATGCATCCCAGACATATTTTCCACAATATAGTGGACAATCAAGCAGTATGAGTATCGAAACTTTGTACAAACGAAGAGGATTATTTGATGGAACATGAGAAACTTTGAATAACTTCATGGAAAGAGGGTATAAAGAAAAAAAGATTACTAAAGGCAAAGAGCAAATATTGGGAATATGTGAACATAAAGGTAGACCTCATTATTCTAAGAGGAGTGAACAAGAGATGAAGAAGAATAAAGAAAGCTGCTCCAAGGAACACAAAGTAAGGTGTACGATCACATATAGCACAAACAATACAGCTATATGTGGCACTATTAGAAAATATTGGCTGATTTTAACTTCAGATATTAGAATTAAAGAACTGGTAGGAGAAAAACCCAGCTTTACATTTAAGAACAAAAAGAATCTAAAGAGGCTTTCATGCCAAAAAGATGGAATAGAGATGAGAAATGGTACCACTCAGGCTGCTCCTACAAGGCCTAACAGAGGTACACACAAATGTGGTTTCTGTAAAGCTTGTGCTTGGATTAACACACAAGATACATTTATACATTCTGTAACAAATAAGATATATATTTTCCAAGGGCTAGTGAACTGCAATAGCAGGAACCTGGTATATGTTGCAACCTGTAGTATCTGCACAGCTTATTATAAAGGCAAAATGAACAGAAAATTTAAGGAACGCATTCTTCGCCACATATGTGATATAAGAAACAAGGTAGTAACTCATTCTCTCTACCAACATATCTCTAGATTTGAGAACCACTCTTTTAAATTCATGGCTTTATCGAACATAAAGTATACGAGGTGGTGACCTAATGAATAAAATAGAAGCTGAAGAAGCAAGGTGGATTATGGATCTGAGAGCAGATCATCCCCAGGACTGAATGGGGTAGTACCTCTAAATCCTATATTAAAAGAGCGAGGCCTGAGAAATAAAAAATGAATACAATCTAAGCTTTCACTTTAAGGAATGATGTCTTCAGAATGGGAGTGGCAACTGCTTTGTATATAAAAAGGAAGTTTTTCTTATTTCTAACAGGATCCGAAGAAGGTTAAGCATAACCAAAAGTGCTTATCCTGTATTTTACTGTTTGTTTTACTATTTGTTTTATATAATAAAGAGTTTTTAACAGTCTAATTAGAACTGGGAAGCTCTTAACTGAGATCACTGTTTGTATCGAGTGCTTTAACTGTTTCTAACAGCTCAACAGTTCTTGTAAGAGCTGGTAAGCATCAACTTAAACTGCTGTCTGTCAAGAGTGCTTTAGCTGTCTTTAACAGCTCAACAATTCCTGTAAGAGCTAGCAAGCTTCAACTTAAACTGCTGTTTATATTGAGTGCTTCAGCTGTTTCTTACCAGCCCAACAGTTCTTGTAAGAGCCAGCAAACTTCCACTCTAACTGCTGTTTGTATCAAGAGTGTTTCAGCTCCTGTTAACAGCTCAACAGTTTTAGCAAGCTTCAATTTAAACTGCTGTTTGTAACAGCTCAACAGTTCTTGTAAGAGCTACCAAGCTTCTGTCTAAACTGCTGTTTGTACTGAGAGTGTTTCAGTTATCTAAATATTTGAGAGCAAGAGGTGGCACGTTCATTATTTTTTCTTATAACTGTCCATTATCTGTGGCCACTGGTGATGGGGTATGTGTGGGCACTGTGACTGTGTGCAGGGATGGGACTGATAATAGTGAGATGCCAACTGATGGCACAGTATCAGCCCCTGATAACCCAACCTGTGCCTCAATGTGAGTATCATCATGGTGAGATTTTGTAGAGACACTGACATCAGTATCAGAGTGGGAGGGATCATTGCAACCATGTCCACCTGTGAGGGAAAAACAAAATATGTAAATCACTACTGGCACTATAAGGTTTGCTGGTATATATATACACACACACACACACACACACACACACACACACACACATGCGCGCGCGCACACACATACACACACACACACACACACACACACACTCACACACACACACACACACACACACACACACACACACACACACACACACACACAGACAGGTGAGGTGCCTCAAAGGCATTACACAGACCTCACATTAGCTGACTGGGGGTATTCATGACACACAGTCAGACAATAACATACGCACTCTGGACCAACCCTCAGCATCATGCAGTGTAGCCCTTTCCAATTACCGTTACTACCAATATACACCTTTGGGACACGTGAGTGGTGTTAGTAGGTGATGGCCCTTCACATAGCACACACTGCACCCATGTAAATTATTGCTGTTCGCCTGTATAGCACTGTGGCAACTCCTACAGAACATACCTCGCAACTGTACAGGGTTTTGCTGAATGCCTACATATGTGACTCATATGTTTGGTTTGTCCTCATAACTCCTATGTTTGTCTGGTACATTACTGGGTTGGCTTGTGGATTGGTGCCACTAAGTAATATCCTAATTGTAGGTGCAGACTATATAATCTGCAGTACATGTATTTTAAAACAAAGCCAGTTACTCAAACAACTTCCCAAGCTTACAGTGGATATAGTAAGTATACACACATCTGTTAACATGCCAGGTTTTCATGATATATCACATGAAACCTCAGAAATCATGTCAATAACATTGCCATCATTTCATATGACATATAACCTGTTCAATCCAATTGAAGAACATGCACATCAGTTACAGGTGACATCTGGTAACTGAAATAGGTACAACAGGCTGGTTGCATGAGTGTGCACACCCTTAAAGTGATACTCTGTTAAAGCAACCACTATGTTAAAGCAACCTTTGATTTAATCATAGCATGCAGTCCTCTTGGGAAGGTGTCTATCAGCATGGCACATCTTGACTTTCCAATGTTTCCACACTCTCCCTTGCAAAACACCTGCAACTATGTCAGATTGCAAGGCATCCCCTGTACACTGCCCTCTTCAGGTCACCCTACATATATCCTATTGGACGTAGGTGTGGGCTCTGACTCGGCCAGTGCAGAATGTTGCATGTGTTCTGCTGAAGCCATACTTTTGTTGATATGGATGTATGGTTTGGGCCATTGTTGTGTGGAAAGGTGGAATTCCTCACCACCCACAGCTATGTGGCAGACACCAGAATGTTTTGGAGCAACAAGGGACCAGTGTTTGGAACTGTTCATAATCCCCTATACTTGGCTACAGCCCCAGTTCCAGCCTGTGAACAGCAACCCCAAAGTAGGACACTGCCATCACCATGCTTCAACGTGGAGGTGGTGTTGTTGTGGTGATGTGCAATGGTGATTTTGTGCCAAACACCCCTGTCAGAATTGTAGCCAAAGAGTACAACCATGGTCCCATATTACCATAACACATTTTCCCGCTTGCTTTTTGGAGACATGATGTATTGTTTTCAGACTTTCACCAGGCCTGGATATTGTTTGGTGGAGGATTTTCTGCCATCTTCCAACCCTACCCTATAGGCAGGACATATGGAGACCATGGAAGGTTATTGTGACACATAGTATACACTCAATACTTGCTGGAGATTCCTGCTACTCCTTCACTTTTGCTGTAGTGCTCCTGGTAGCCTCCCTGATGAGTTTTGGTCTAGTATTCTCATAGACTTTGGTGGAATGTCCACTCCTTTGCAATGCCACTGTAGCCCCATCCTTTCACCACCTTTTGATAACTGCCTGCACTGTGTTCCATGGTATGCGCAATGCTGTGGAAATGTTTTGGTACCTTCTCCAGGCTGATACAACTCAAACATGTGGTCCCTTAGCAGCTTTATCAGCTTTATGTGAACCATGACTGCTGCTGTGGCAGGCAACTGGGTATATGTTAGGATAATCCTGGTAGGACAGCTGACCATTAGTTGCTGTTAATGAAAGAGTCTGTGTCATTGATTGCTGTTGTACACCCAATAAGATGTATTGCTGTAGTTATATCGAAAGCTGCCGCAACACAATACTAGCTTCAGCCTGTGCACACATATGCATCTAGGTTGTTGTACTATTATGTGTCATTATTGTTCCCCTAATAGATTTGTTTGCCTTATAATTGAATTGTACAGGTTATAGGTCACATGAAAGATTGGCAGTATTTTGAACTTGTATACTGTGCTCTCACTTTTGTATATCACACATGCCTGGCATTCTAACAGGTGTGTATACCATTTATATACACTGTATATCACTAATTTCTACAATATGACCTGAGTTTTGGGCCTTTGTTCCCCCATTTTGTCAGTCTTTGTCCAGGTGTCCTGCAATAACAGGTTGTAACTTATGCTACAGATATGTGACATCTCCTGCAAATAGGCCCCTGTCATGATTACCATGATGCAATGCAGTAAACACCACCACAGGTGAACATGCAGATATTGCCAAATGTCTGAGTGTAACTGTTGTGTGCATGGTCACATGCATTAACTTTAGAATGCTTGAGATGCCGGTGAGCCACAACAGGGAAACTCCATACTTACTGGGCTCAGACTGCTGTCCCATGTGCAGACAAGAGGGACCTATGTAGTTGTGAGGGAGAGGCATTGTCAGCAGATTAAAATTAGGCATTGGTAAAAGATGAACACGGTTTCTGCACAGGTACAGTACACACTATGATATTACACAATTTGCTGTCCTTCACCATTGATGTGCACTTGTGTGCATTACTACACCCCACCCACTATTCCATTTTGCACTGACATATGCATCTAGAGACTGTAGGAGACAATTTAAATGCTACATCATTACATTGATGTGCATCTTGGCATTGCATGGATGCTCCTTGCCTGTTGCCTGGGTGCCACCCACCTACACAACTGCTGTTTCCTGTGTTTGAGTTTGTGTGGGGGCTACCCCAATGTTGGCAAGGAGCTCCTCTGTCACCGTAAGTGGGGCCTATGTGTCTGGCCCCCAACCGGTAGCAGTACAGTCCCTCGCTACAGCAGCAGCCCTTTGCCAGGTATGACGTATCAGGTCAGTTGCTCTTTGTCTGACCTGATCATATGTGCGCCCATGGTGGCCCAACATGTTCACTCTGTGGATGATCTCATCTGACGGGGAAGTCTGCTCCTGCAGATTTTGCCAGCTACAGCCGGAAAGGATGGTATAGTTTAGGATTACAGCTTCGGTGATGGCTGCTTTCTCCACATCGGTGTAAGGCGGTTGCTGCTGCATGGCACCTGTAAGACATACACAGGGAAACACATCACAGGACATCAGACATTGGTCAGAGTTCTTTACAGACCCAGCACATGCATATGGACTGTCATTAGCCACCACTTACAAACACATCATACCCCTGTACCTGGCAGCACTGTATGAACATGCATTGTACTCCTGGTCCTGATGTGCCATGTTCCCCCCAATGAAGGCCAGTACATTGCATAAACCACCATTCATCATTCACGTTTGTGTAGAGGGATGTCGGTGACCATGTTCCTTGCAGATGGGATGTCAATGGTGCTCAGGCTTTGCTTGCATACAGTGTATAATGGAGCTGGAAGCATATATCTGGGTTCATCTAGGATGCAGACAGGAATGTTATCAGGACCCAGGGGGGACTTGCTTTTGTTAACTTTTATTAGGGAGTTTGCACCTGATCCATGATGATGAGGGGAGGAGTGTGTGTGCTGTGCATATCTACCTATACTGATGGTGATCCAGGGTGGTGATGTTTGCCCTAAAACTGTCTGTAGCAGGTTGGCTTTAGCTATGGTGTGTGTGTATGTGCTGTGATTAACCACCATTACAGGGTGTGTGGGTGCTTCTGAGACTGCAGTCATATGTGTAGATGGCCTTGTGATTGCCCTTAGTGGATGTGTCCAATTTGTACTCATAGTTAGCCTTACAGTAATCCATCTGTGACCTAATATGGTCATTCAGACAAAGGTTGACATGCTGTCCAGTTGGTACCTGCTCCTACTTTGCCCTGTACAACCAATATAGTATCACTTTATGTGCTTTGTGCATTTCTGCTGTCCAGCAAAGGGGTTTTCTCTAGTTTGGTGGAGACAGATTTTACAAGTAAGATATTGCTGAGGCCTTACAGCTATGTGGGTGGTCATATATCTGTTTGCAGTAGGCATGGCACAAGGGTAGAACACAGTTGGCCACCTCTACAATTTCAAAGTGATATTTATGCTTATTATACTACCCATGTCTGTGTCAGGGCAATGACACAACCAGTAGCTGTAGAGGTATAACTGTTGGATGCACAGAAACTAAGGTTACACACATGTACAACATGTACAGCTTATTTACCTGACATTTTGCATCCCATGTCAGTTGTTATAAGGCAGGCAGGTACACCTACCCATGCATACATATGCACAGGTAATACCTGCTCTACATTTCTGTTCTATGTCAGTATGGCACACTGTAATGACAGTCTTGCTGCTCAGTCAGTCATGTCATTCTGTTAGGGCAGGACATCTGTAGGACAGCACACATACTTGGTGGGCTATGGGCCACAATTAGTGACACTTTCTTCATATTGCTGTAACAGATATATGTAATTTGATAGTGCAGTAGCCTTTGCATTCACAAACATACACTGGAGGATGTCTGATGCTCATATGGCAGGCAGACAGGTGAAAGGCTAGGTGTGTGTAGTGAGGGTAGGAACTGACTGGTATGGGGACAGAGCTAGCTGATATACTGGAGGGGGTGTACAGTTGTGTATATCAGAGTCAAGTACAAGTAGTTCTACCATGGTGTGTATGGGAGGGGAAATAGTGTAGGGTTAAGCTGAAGGAACATTCTGCCAAGAGTGTTTGTGGAGGTGATAAGAGTGTTGAGTAGAGTGATGTTCAGGAAGCTGGGAATTGATAGTGTAATGTTAACATTTAGTGCATATGCTCTGCTAATTGCGTGTGTGATGGATGAGACAGATGTACTTTGGTGTGGTTGGATGAAGTGGTGATGCATGCACCCAAGGGTGAGAGAGTGGTGACTGGAGCAGATTTCAATAGGCATGATGGTGAAGGGGACAGAGGGGATGCAGACGTGATGTGTAGGTATGGTGTTAAGCAAAAGAATGCAAAAGATGAGATGGTGATGGAGTTTGTGACAGAGGTTGGACATGGGTGTGGTGAATAGTTTTACAAGACCAAGGCACATAGGGTGACATACAAGAGTGGAGGAAGATGCATACAGGTGGATAATCTCCTATGCAGGAGGGCCTGTTTGAAGGGGATGGTAACTGTAAACTGGTGACAGGGGAAAGTGTAGTTAGGCAGCATGGAAGGTTGGTCTGTGGGATGACGCTGGTGATCAAGGAGAGGGGGAAGAATGTGAGGCAGCACCATGAATCAAATGGTGGATACTGAGAAAGGGTGATTGTGAGGTTGAGTTCAGGGAAGAGTTAAGACAGGCAGTGGGTGGCAATGAAGAGTTACCAAATATATGGGTAACTATATCTGAGCTACCTAGGGAGATGAGTAGAATGGGGCTTGGTGTAACATCTGCACAGAGAAAGGAGGACAAGGAGACCTGGTTGTGGCATGAGGAAGTACAGGGGAGTATATAGAGGAAGAGGTTGGCCAAGGAGAAGTAGGATTGTCAGACAGATGAAGAAAGTAGACAGGTGTATAGGGAGATGGGGTGCATGGCAAAGAGAGTGGATGGTAAAGGCTGAGGATGGGACATCTGAAGGGTTGTATGTAAGGTTGGACCCCAGGGATGGAGAATAGGACCTGTACCAAATGGCTTGACAGAGGCATGTAGCTAGGAAGGATGTGCAGCAGATAAGGCTGAGAAAGGATAATGGTGGAACTGCACTCACTAGTGAGGAGAGTGTGTTGAGCAGATGGAAACAGTACTGTGATGGGCTGTTGAATGAAGAGAATGAGAGAGTGAGAAGGGTGGATGATGTGGGTATGGTGAATCAAAATGTTCAACAGATTATCAAGGGGGAAGTAAGGATAGCTATGATGAGGTTTAAGAATGGAAAGGCTGTTGGTCTAGATGACATACCTGTAAAGGCATGGATATATTTAGGACAAATGGCAGTGGTCTTTTTAACTGGACTGTTTTCTGTACTCTAGGAAATTGAGAGGATGCATGAGGAGTGGATAAAATGTGTTTGGGTACTGACTATGGAAATAAGGGTGGTGTGCAGAGCTGTAGTAACTACAGAGGGATAACATTGATCAGTTACAGCTTGAGGTAATGGTAAAGGGTGGTGGATGCTAGGCTAAGAATGGAGGTGAGGATTACTGATCAACAGCATGGTTTTATGCCAGGAAAGAGCAGTACAGATGCAATGTTTACTCTGAGAATGTTGATGGATACATACAGAGAAGGTCGGACATAGCTGTGTTGTGTCTTTGTGGACTTGAGACAGCATATGACAGGATGCCTACAGAGGAGTTGTGACATTGTATGAGGTGGTCAGGAATGGTGGAGGAATCTGTAAGTATGCTACAGGATATGTACAAGGCTAGTGTGATAGCAGTGAGTTCTGCATTGGGAGTGACAGGTGCATTTAAGGTGGAGGTGAGAGTACATCAGGGATCAGCTATGAGCCCTTTCTTATTAGCAGTGGTGATGGACAGGTTGACAGACATGATCAGACAGGAGTCCCCCTAGACTGTGCTGTTTGCTTATGACATTGTAGTCTGTATTGAGAGTAGAGAACAGGTTGAGGAGACCCTGGAGAGGTGGAGGTATGGTCTAGAGAGGGGAGGAATGAAGGTCAGCAGGACTAAGACAGAATATATGTGTGTGAATGGGAGGGAGGATGGAGGAATTGTGAGGATGCAGGGAGTACAGTTTTCAAAGGTGGTGTAAATACTTGGAACAACAGTTCAGAGTAATGGCAAGTGTGGGGTAGAGGTGAAGACATGAGTACGGACAGGATGTGAGTGGTGGGCAAAGTGCCATGCATGATTTGTGACAGACAAGCACCATTAAGAGTGATAGGGAAGATCTGCAAGAGGGTAGTGAAACCAGCTGTGTTATATGGGTTGGAGACATTGACATTGAAAAAAGAGGCAAAAGTCAGACCTGGATGTAGCAGATTTACTGATGGTATGATTTGCACTTTGTGTGGCCTAGTAGTGTCACAGTCAGTACTGTGCAACACACACTCCAGTAGTGGTCATATGTGAGCCATCCTTTCCTGGGGTGACTCAGGGCCCAGAGCTGTGTTCTATGTCATTGCAGACGGACACAGTTTCTATGGCCATAGGTTCTGCTCAGCAATGTATCAGTACAGCCTGTGTTGTTGAGACATAATATTGTTTGAACTTCCTATTTTCCATGTCCCTACTACATTCCATTACAGGCTTAATTGTTTGACATAGCTGTGCTTATTTGTTTTGAGTTCAGTTGGTATACTTCATCAGTCTCAGTGTGTGTGTCTGTCTGTCTGTTTGTTTCTTTGTGTGTGTGTGTGTGGCTCTCTCTCTCTAAGACAGATGTAGGATGTAGGATGTAGGATATACATCTGTTTTGTATAGGCAGCATCTTGCCTTTAGTTGGTAATGTTCATGAGCAGCTGATGGTCTGTGCACCAGTTGTAGTCCCCCACTTGCTAATTGCATGTGGAACAGCTGTGGTATCATTCTTATACCTAATAGCATGAAAACACAATACTATAGCTGAGTACTTCATGTGAGTGTTGCCCCTTTTCCTTGCCTTGGAGGAGTACTTCATGGAGGTGTGTGACGAACAGCATCACAGAGTGTAGTTGGGAATACCTCTTACAACAAAAACTGTGAAGACAGCCCAATGAATTGGGGGCGAATGCTCCAGACATAGGGACAGAATGTAAGTATTACTGTTATACAGTTGAAGTAATGCTAGTTTGACAGGGTTTGTGTGGATATGGCTTGGCTGCTCTGCATGAACTTAAGTCTGATAGTGTTATGTGGCTGACATAACTCTCAACTGTAGGGCTATCCACAGACTGGCCAGAGTTTGGACTCATATTTGGTGTGTTACTCACACATTTTTTGATTTTGAAAATTCAGTAGCATACTCTGAAGATTTCAGTCAGTAACTGATAACATCTATGTGTGTTTCTGACTGCAAATCCTTCAGAACAGATATGTTACAACAACCCTGTTACACCAGCAATTTTCTAAGTTTATGACAGCAATATATCAATAATGCCCCTGTGTTTGGGCCTCTGCCCCTGAGTATGTCAGGCTTTGTCCAGATGTCATGCTGTAAGAGGTGTATAGGTGTAGTATATCATTATATAATGACTTCATTCCAATTATCATCCCAGTGATGTATCAGACTGCCAGACATGTTACGTGTAGAAGGTCTTATATATGAGAATGAAGCCTGGATGTTCTGTGGGACTCTATACAGCCGAGAGGACTGTGTATTTCTGACAAGTGTCGACAGACTGTCAGGATTTGTGTAGCAGTGTATTGTGAATGTGTTATTTGGCCTGTGTATGGGGGGTACATGTAAGTGGTGAGGGTCCTTTTCTATCTGACTTTGTATTCTGTTCCAGCTTCTGGTGCTCTATCAGCTGTATATGTTTGTAGGGGAAGACTTTGACGTGTCCCATACCACAGTCAGGTGTCAGACTACACTGTGAATTGGGCCAGTATATATAGGAGTAGTGTGTGAGTGGCAAACATGGTGATGATTTTGTTCATACAGTCCATATACTCTACTGTTCCTGTGGCTTACCAGTATGTCACTTTGAATGTGGTGAGAGTGGTTCTGGGTATGCACTTTCATGCTGGTGTCTGTTGGTCAGTGCTGTTACATCCCTGTAGTGCCTAATATATTTGTAATTACATGTGTATTCCACCATAGCAAAATTGGTTTGTGTTGTGTTAGTCTGCTTGTAGTTTAGATAGTACTTGGTGACATGCCTAGCAGCTCAGTGTAGTTTCCCTACTGTGATATTATGTCCCAATATTTATCAGATGTACTGTTGCCTGGCCCCCATACTTGCTATGTATGTCTGACACATCAGTGGGATGATGTGAAGACTTATGTCAGTAACTAGTGGGGAGTAATTTGTTTTTGAACTTGGGCTATTCCAGTCAGTATATGTTGCAACAGACAGGAGGGTGTTACTGCATCAACTGTGTCACCTTATCTACTCCAGTACTTGGGATATGTTCCCAGTTTCATGGCTTCACCCCCCTTCGTCAGGCTTGGTCCAGATTTGTTGCACTAAGGGGTTCTGAGCATACCTCTCGACTGTCCAGATTGTTTCGACCGTCCAGGATTATTGCTCATATGTATGTTCTGTTCCACAGAATCATTATTTTCATTTCTGTGGTAAATCACTGTGATGATGTGAGGATTTCTGTCTGTAAATGATGACATACATTTCAGTTTCAGAACTCACATCCTTCTGGACATGTATGCTGACACAAACCCTGTTACTGTAGCAACATTTCTTGGACCATTGTTCCTCCATTTTGACAGCCTTTGTCCAGACTTATTGCACTAAGAGGTGTAGAGGTATGGTGCTGGGTATGACTCCACTACATCTTATGGGTATATATATATATATATATATATATATATATATATATATATATATATATATATATATCTATATTTCCTTTAGATATAGCTATACTGATATATATTCCTTTTTTGATATCTATACATATGTTTATATAACACTATATATGGATATATTCTATATGTATTTGCTTTATATGTATAGCAGTACTGATAGTGAATTTATCTAATCCATTATTCACAAACATTGGCCATTGATTTTTAATGATAATGAGTTAAGAAATACATTGCCTGACACCCCTAAAATAGTTTGGAAGAGGGGAAGGAATTTAAAACAAATCATGGAGAGTAACACCCCAAGGCTTCCATGGAGAAAAGGCATGTTCCAATGTAACATTTGCAATTTTTGCTCCTACATGGCCACTGGTGAAACATTCCATATTAGGAATCACACATTCAAGGTAAAAAAACAGATTCAATTGCCAGTCAAAGGGCATTGTTTATGTAGCACAATGCTAACAGTGTTTGACATTTTATTTTGGCAAGATTGACAGGAGGCTACATGAGAGGGTTTATGAACACCTATATCATATAAAGAAAGGAAAACGCGAGAATGCACTAGCCAAACAAGTATCTGAGTTTCCCAACCATACATTTTTATTTAAGCGGTAGATTGTGTTCAAAGTGATGGTCGTGGTGGCCCTGACTCTGTACGTTTGGAAATATTAGAACTGTACTGGTAACTTCGCAGTAATGCATGTTTATTTTCAGGCCTTAATGAGACTTGCTCCCTATACCCTATTTTGAAATTGAAGAGTCTGACCAGATAATTGGTTGGTAGCTTGCATCTATGTTTAACTATGTCGCTGTTTAATATTGTTTATACAACATATTCAATGCATTTGTACACGTCACATGTTGTTTATACTTCTTATTTATGAATTTCATTCACTACAAATGTTTATATGGTTGTTTATTATGTGCTAACATCAATTAGTTGTGCATATTTTTATATATTTTTAGTGTATTTTGCACTCATAAATTTATATTTTAGTTAACTAAATTCCTACAAAGTGTTATTTACATACACATGTTGGGTGAGGCCTCTTACTCATTTTTAGCCCATTATGAAAGGTCCTCACTATCATGTTTTAATACCACTGCACTATTATAATTATTACATTTTTGTACTTTTCAGTATTGCCTACATTATGTTTTAGATCTGTCGGTCTTAAAACAATACAGTCTGTGACATGATTTTTCATGACCTTTAATAACATAGTTGTAGTGGTCTCAGCTTTTTACCTTTAAATGGTTATATTTTTTAATAATTGACTACTTTAAACTTTAATTGTATTAATTAGGTGTTGCCCTATCAAATGCAGGACTGGGTCCTTGTGAATATGATTACAGTTCTTTATAAACAGCAGTTGGGAGAGATTGTTTGTCTGAAGAAGTCCCACTATTTAGTGGGACGAAAAGCGCTTCATGTGGATTTTATGTTAAATAAACTGCTGTTTTTATTACCTCTGGAACTACGTTTACTATTTACTATTACTTTTGTGTGTTGTTGGAATCAGAGTGCAATTCCCAGCATTTTTGTGTGAACCTCTTTCTAAGCTACTCTAAAGGTGTATTCCAGGTCATGAAATTCTTACTAACAAATAACCTTCTCGCCAACACTCAGCATGGGTTTCGCCCTTCACATAGTATCACTACAGCTCTCTTATCCTTCACTAATACCGTAAAGCATCACAGGAATAACAACAGATTTGTATCTGCCATCTTTCTAGACCTATCAAAAGCTTTTGATATGGTCTCTCATTCCAAACTAATAGATGTACTAACTGAACTATCCTTCTCACCATCTGCCACAACATGGTTTCATAACTATTTATCTGGCTGTCAACAATCTGTTCTATGGCAGGGTGACCTATATTCACACCTTCCTTTATCCATTGGTGTCCCCCAAGGATCTATCTTGGGCTCTCTCCTTTTCTTGCTCTTTACTAATAATCTACCCACAGCTACTCCACATGGTTCTATAATACAGTATGCAGATGATTCAACACTTATCTGTGCTGCCACTTTCTATCAACTCTTCATCCTCAAACACAAGAATCTTTCATTTCTTTGAAGCCTGGTTAGCCAATGCCCCTCTAATCCTGAAAGTATTATTCTTCCAACCTAACAAGACATCTATCTCATTCCCAACATTTAACATAATAGTCAAAGACAATACTGTGATCTCCCCGAAAACCCATAGAAAGCATCTTGGAGTGGAAATAGACAATACCCTACAATTTGACTTGCATGTCTCCCTAACTATAAAAAAGTCCATAAGATACTTGGAAGTCTATATAGGCACAAAAGGTTCCTAACCACAATGGCAAAAAATTACATTTAGCACAAACCCATCTGCTCTCCACTCTATGATATGCCTCTCCAATTTTAACTAATCTAAGGAAAACTGACTTATCTAAGCTAGTAGCATGTTATAATAAAATTGCTAAGTTTGCATCTGACTGCCCATAAGTACACATCATTGTACAGCTGTAAGGACACTAGACTGGCTTGAACTTCCCAACATTATTCTTTGCAACCAACTCTCTCTAACTCACAAAATTGTAACACAACCAACTAGAACCCCTGCACTACAAAATCTCATCCTTCCTTACAGTTCCAGCAGACCACTTTGCTCTAACAACAAGAACTTACTCACCATCTCCAAGGCCAACAATACTGCAGGAAAATCTTTATTTTCCAACTATATATCTTGTATATGGAACTCTCTTCCTAATTCCATTTTCTCAATGTCATCCACTAACCACTTTAAGCCATCACTTAAAGCTTATCTAAAAAATATGTGCCTATATTCCTGTACTAACCCTTCATGAGTGCTGTGATACATCACAGTATACCCAAAACATATCCAACTTCTCCCCAGTCTTTAATCCTTTGTTCCTACTGACCTGTCTTAACCTTATATCTTTACATAAGTCATACCTACAAATAGTACTAGCTATGTTCAAAGCCTAGGTTTTGTTGTCAAGATGTAACAAATTTGTATGTTCTTATGTATACTACACTTTGTTTACTTTATACTTTATTGATTATTGTAATGTGTGCATGAAAATTTACTATTACTCATGGAGCTTTTCTCCCCAGGCGTCTGCTGAAAAAGGACCTGTGTCCAGTTGGACTTTCCCGGTAAACAAATGTTAAATAAAAATAAATAATAAATAAAATAAATTATTTAAAAGAAAATAAAAAAGGGCCATAGGAAAGTGGTGAAATAGGAGGCATGCAGAGGGAAAAACAATATGAAAGATAGCTAGGGATGTGCTGGATGGGTGTAGGGAAGGTCCATACCTATCCATTTCTGACACAGCAACAGCTATGCATTTTGTACAGAATTTGGAGGTGAATTTGGAGACTCAAACCCCTGAAAGAGGGGTGAGGACAACAGTAATGTTTTGTTAAACCAATTATACCATATTACATGTGTCCAGTGGGCACGTGGGAAATGGACAGCTATTTATGGGGTGACATTTTTTTGTGGGAACAGACTACCCCTTTTTTTATTTATTTTTTTTAATTTTTTTTATTTTATTAGTAAGGTGAAAGTAGGATGTTGGGGAAAGATAGTAGGTATATTTGGGGAGATAGGTTGGGTAGGAAGACAGACAATACAGCCAAGACAGCAGACAGGGGTAGTATATGACACATGTGGGTGGTACACACCTTGGACGGGGAGGGTGGCTGGGAATCGGACACCCACAAACCCCCAAATAGATACAGTTGGACTGAGGTCCCCACCCATGGGCAGTCACCACTGCATCTTCACGGCCCCAAAGGTGGCTATGCTGGGGGCTGAGCAGGATGGGCAGGCTTACCCTCAAGATGCACCACGTGGCCTTCAAGCTGGAGTAGCTAATACTGATCAGGGATGCCTTTCCTTTTTGATTTCCTTAGCACCAATCCCTAGACCTGATGATGGGTGACAGTGTCCTGTCCACGCCTGCTCCTGCGGGGGGGGGGGCATCCCCTGAGGTGCTTCCACCCAAAGTTGGTGTAGGATCAGCAGACGAGGAGGTCCCAGGTTGGGTCCCAGATGTGCTAAGGCCTGACACCACAGCCAGTTGAGCCGGGACAGGCAGATCTGCTGGGATTGGCCTTCCTAGATGTGCTATGGTGTTGAGGTTTTACAACATATGTTGGTTAGTCATGAACAACACATTCCAGGATTAGTTATAATAGCATGCTTGGGTGTTCCCATTAACCCAAGACAACATATTTGAAACAGTTGTGTAGCAAACAGAACACATGCATATATGAATCCACAGTGGACATTATAATGGCATGCACATTAAACTGATAGCAACAGGCCACCAATGATAGTATTTGAACAGGGATCATTAATAATCAAATGTTTAAATATTTGTAAACCAATAGGACATGTCCCAACAGTAGATTTTGTGAAAAACATGCCCGTTGATTTATGTGTTTAGATTATTGGTGCAGATAGGGTGGGAGAGAGAGAGAGAGATGTCAGTTAACAACTGTATAGGCTTCAATTGCTCACAACTTTAATAATCATTCCTCTAATCATTACTCTCCAGGTATTACCTCACTTTACCTAAACCTATGGCCTTGGGTTGGGCAGTGGTAGGTTTGTACACAGTGTATAATTACAGCCTTCTTACAGCTCATTTATACCTTTTCTTACCTGGTAGACCTGTGGAGGAAATTACTATTAATGCTACCTGACTGTTTCTATCCATATTCACATAGTCAAGGTTACATATGTGCACTCATAGTGTGAGTGAGTGAGTGTGTGTGTGTGTGTGTGTGTGTGTGTGTGTGTGTGTGTGTGTGTGTGTGTGTGTGTGTGTGTGCGCACTCTACTGCCATACTTCACCTTGATTTCTATTAGTTACCCTGGGTGTTGGCAGCAGTGACCACTAGCTGTGACACCATGACACTTGAGGGACATTTCTTGGAGGAGACTACTTGGTGTATGTACTTATCTTGCTGTCATTTGCAGTTTTGGGGTTGGACAGTGGGTGGGTGTTGTACACAGTGTAATTACAGTTCTTACAGCTCATTTACAGTGGGTGTTATACACAGTGTACAACTACAGTTCTTACAGCTCATTTATACCTTTTCTTACCTGGTGGACCTGTGGAAGAAATTTCTGTTAACAATACCTGACTGTTTCTACACATATTCACATATTCTTGGGTGAAATTATGCATACAGCTTAATACCAGTCCTGTGATTCGAACTGTGCCTGTTTGTGCAAAAAGGTACAACAAGGTTGTGTTTTATCACAACAAGCTATTGGTTAACTGATGCTTTGTTCTTGACTGTTTTCTGTATAATACTCTCTTATTTGGACAATCTGCTTTGTAATTCTGACATTCATGCATGTCAGATGGTTCTTATACTGTGTATTCATACCGTCAGATATTACAGTATGGAAAACAATGGTTAACACAACATTACTATTCAGGGATCAGATCTTGGTGCATGGAACATTTCTTATAGTTAATCTGTTTTACAACTCCGCAATCTTTGACAGATGAGCCTCAATTAATTAATGCTGTCAGAGCCATAGTTTCTGTGCAGAACTGGTACACATTCAGATTCATACTACCACATAGAAAAGTAAACACAAAAGTCTGGGGTTTTGATTTTTATTGACAGGTACTGACACTTTTATTGATATAAATCTTGCACGTCAGTATTACTCTGCTAATGCTTCATTTATTCAGTACAAACAATACACATTTCTAACTACAGGCAGCCTTTCTATTTATTTTCCCTAACTACTGCAAGCTATATTTGTACTCACCAGCCTTGCAAAGCAGCCTTAGCAGCCTGCTGGTGTGGGCTTCCATGTTCACAGCCCTCTCATCTGCAGCTGTACAGGAGATAGAGAAACATTTATGCATACCTATCCATTTCATACTTAAGCTGGACTTTGTTGCACAATAATTGATACTGATACTTACACACTGCCGGGACATTCTGTGCCTGAGTGTCTTGGAGCCACTGGTCGAAGAGGTCCACCTTCCTATACTTCAGGTCAGTATAATGGTGCCAGACGTGCTCACCAGTCTGAGGGATATCAGTAGCACTGGTGAGGTCGCATGTGAGACAGTCCCAGGCCTCCGCTTTGTATTGGGAGCCCTGGTACTGGTACTGCAGCAGTCTCCCTTCATGGTGTTTTACTAGGAGTCCAACCATGACCCTGGACTCCTGAATGCCCCAGTGCTGTACCCAAAAGCACACACTTTTACCAACTCCAGCCATAGTGCCTGCAGTGATCAGCTACAACTGGTTATGGTTATGGTTGTATTCTTGCCTGCCGGGTTTAAATAGGGCTGGATTCCCACCCTTTGCCCTGATTGGCCGAGTTTGAATATGCTGAGCTAAGCTAAGCGACGGGCAATCCCACTTAGCACAGATAAGCATTACTTAAATGGGTAAATACTAAGCACTGCTTACCAGTACACAAATCCACTTAGCTATGCTAATTATTGCTAAGCATACAAATTTAAGTGTTGTACATATTTGTTTTCTGTGTCTGTTTGTCTTGTGTAATGATACTGTTAAGGTCTGCCTTAATAATTAGTTCTAAGTCTAACCATATCTGTAAACCTAGCTTTTTTGTAATCATAACCCTACACATTATATTAAAAAAACAAATAGCCAGGCAACACTTAATCTTGGTTTTGTAGCTGGGAGAGAAGTATTCAGTGTTTTGTGATTCATTCTTTTTCTTTTTTGTTTTATATATATATATATATATATATATATATATATATATATATATATATATAATGCATATATATAGATATATACACATACACACACACACACACACACACACACACACATGCATATTCAACACACCACACACACAGTTATATATATATATATATATATATATATATATATATATATATATGTATATGTGTGTGTGTGTGTGTATGTGTGTGTGTATAGATAGATACATATTTTATTTAATAAAACTGGTGTTGAAGCTCAGTGAATTTGACCAAGACTAGTAACATGGAAAGATGTGAAAAGACCACTTTCCATAACCCATGGATCCTATAAGCATGTTCTCCTCTCAGGTGACATGCAGGAAGCAAATACTGGAACTGATCTCATATCCATAGATGACATCACAGCAGCAATTAAGCAGTTTTGTTGTGGCAGGGCTGCAAGAGTGTACAATTTACAATCAAGAATGTTCTGGGCATTGTTGCAGCTTGTGGCTAGCATGTCATGGATTTTTCAGTGTTACAAGAAAGCTTGGGACAGTTCCTCTAAAATAACAAAATAGATAGTTCCTATTTTAAGAAAGAGAGACAGGAATATATTTTCCGCATACAGAGTGATCATGCTTATCAGCCTTCCCTGAAAAACATATCCTATAGGGTGTTGGAAAGAAGGCGTCTTCAAATAGTTAAGCTTCAGATTTGCAAGGAGCAATGTGGATTCCTTCCTGGCCATGGAACTGCTAATCATCATTTTGTCTTGGCAAAGATATTGGAAGGGCCATGTTAGTTTACCAATATATCTACATGTGTTTTGTGAAGTTAGGGAAAGTAGATGCCCATGTGCCCTGTAATATCCTGTGTGACGTTTTACCAAATTAGGGTCTTGTAATGACAGCCACATGCTGTTCCATCCCTGCACTTGGTGAGTTAGACTTACATACATATGCATTCAGGGTAGGCATTGAACTCCACAAACATTGCTTCTTACACCCCCCAACTGTTAGTGATTTTCACAGACAGTATATTATGACATAGCCAAGATCTTCAGAGTATTTAGTCTGAGGACCAGAGGGTGGCATCCTTGTTGCTTGCAGAGCATGTTATCCCAGAGGTGTAGTGAGGGCACGATAAAAGGAGCAGCCACCCCAGGCAAAAGGTGTCAGGTAGCATGATTGGCAAATGCTGAACTGACAGCAGTGTAGTACCAGCATGCATTTCTCAGTGCAAATACTGTGTCTGCAGTCAGTACTGAAATGTTTCGGCACTCCATACTTGATAAAGACAGTACTACATCAAGCCTTCAGAAATGAAATTTGTTCTTCTTAGAATGTTAGAATAAGAAAGTTAAAGAATAAAAAACAAAACTGAAAACAGGCTTCAACAAGGCAATCAAAAATTAATTACCAGTAAAACAAATGGAATTGTGTATAAACTAACTTAAAATGTATGTAAACTTAATGCTACAAAACCATGACACAAACTTCCCAAAACTGCTACAACTCCTTGCACAAATGAACTATCATTACAAATCAAAAAAGATTCCTTCAAATGTTACAGTAGAAACACTCCTTTAAAAAAAAGGCTTCTTTAAAATAGCTAAAGCCCTATTCAGTAGAAAATTAGGCTATTTATTTATTGATGCCAGTGAGGAAAAGCTACCCTAAACTAACACACAAAGCTGGGTAAATGGAATACATGACAGAACCAGATTGTAGAATATATCTTGTACTGCAGGATTAGGAAACTTGATTTAAAGATTGTGGTTTCACTCTTTTTCATAAAATGCATTCATTATACCTAAAGTGCATCATGAGGCACACTCCTTAGACATGGGTCTATATTAAATCACTGAACGCTTAAAAAAGCGAACACTGATTTATCGACCCCATATAAGCAAAGGTGCCCTCACTCACCCATACTTAAATATACCAACTCCAAGATCGCACTACCATGAGAAAAATGGCAAAGTAACGGAGGTGGCCAAGAAATCGCTTAAATGCCGTTTTGCTATTTTGCTGTTTCATGCTTTCACGTTCAATCAAGATGCATTTAATGAAATGCGTCTTTGATTATATAATAGGAACCGTAGATGTAAAACAAAAGATATTTAATTTATCACACAGCAGACCTCCACATTTTTATTTATTCATTTATTTGTTTGTCCTTTGTTGACCAGATTAGTTGCACTAGGCCAGTAGCCTATTTTCAGGGAAGGCCTGTGGTGGTATTTTTGCTACTAGGGAAAATTTGGCCAAGGCACTTGGGAACTTTCCCAACTCTTTCTGATAGGTGGCATTTGATCTTTTGCATCCACCTAAGCCAGCACCAACACAAGCAGATTGGTCCTTGGTTTAATGTCTCATCCAAGGATGTCACACTCAGGAGAGCAGCTCTCCCCTACGCTGCACATCTTCCATGTTTACCACCACTTTAGATGTATTATAAAATATTTGTTGCCACTCTGTGTGCATCATCAAGAACATATTAAAAATAAAAGGAAATTGCAACCAGAACTAACCACACTGAACATGGCATTACTGAAAAAATAGACCTATATATAACAATCTTTATTGCATATGATTATGCTAACTAAAAAACATGTTATATAAATATAACAATATATACTATGTACGATTACACTTAATAAAATAATATACATAAAACAACTCTGAATATATTCCACACTGTTTCTACAATAATAGCACAAATTACCCGATACTATAAACAGTAAATATTGCCTCAAAACTAAAGGAGAAAATCATAATAAAAACATTCATAAAATGTAAATTCCTGTTCACTAACATACAATTGCCACAGCAGCAGGAATGAGGAACAGCAATCCAAACTAAAAAGATGGGATCAAGTGGATAAATGGAATATGCAGTTGTGTACATGAGTGATAACAACACTTGAAGGATAATTTATTTATTTATTTAATTTATTTATTGACATTTGTTGACCAGAAAAGTCCACTGGATCAAACTCCCATTTTCAGTGGAGGCCCAGGCGGAAAAGCTCCAAAAACATAATGTAACAAGTAAGAAAAAAAATGAATACACAAGTAGAAGTTGAACTATTAAATACAATAGACAGAATTAATACATATAATATTGACACACATCAATTTCAAAATTAATACATAAAATATTGACACATCAATTTCAAGGTTAAGCAATAAATGGTGTAAGGTCAAGAATACAATACAAATATAATCAGCCTGTTTCATATTTGATTTACAAGAAGATAGGGATGAGGTTAGACAGTTTAGTGCAGGAGTTGACACAGAGGTGAAAATGGACTGTGGCTAAGACATGGTAATTTGGAAGCATGGGACTAGAAAAGGACAGAAACTGATGGAAGTTTAAGATAAGTTGTTTGCACAGTAACAGAAAGGGAAGTGTAGTGGTAGAGGTTAGGACTGGTGGTAATTATGCAATTAAGGAAGTTTTGGTTGATTTATGCAGGTACAGATGTGATTATTAAGATAATAAGACTTTAGTTTAGTTTTAAAGGTACTTAAGAAGTCTGTTTGCATAATGAGAGGGGGTAGGTTGTTGCAGAGTTTAGCAATCTTATAAGAATATAGGCTCTGTCTGGCTCTCTTGTTGGGTTTGGACATACATAGAAGTTGCTTATGTGAAGAGCGAAGGTTACGTGCTGGCACATAGCTTTGTAAGATAGATTGGAGTGATGGGCAAATTAAAAGGTTTGTGAATGAGTTTATGGGCAATGTTGAGCTGTGTGTAGTGTAAATGGTGAGGGAATTCGAGCCAGTTTAATTCCGAGATGGCTTGACAATGATGTGATCGGTTCAACATACCTGAGGCGAGTTTTGCTATTTTGTAGTAACATGATTCAAGTTTCTTTATCAGTGATGTTTCTTTATCAGATTTGTGAGAATGGGACTCCCATAGAGGAGGGATGGAATTAGCAGAGTGCTTGCGATCTTTATTTTTGTAGGTTTATGTAGGTATAGTTTGTAACGGTAGACTTTGCCTAGTTTGAAGTGGGCCTTTTTTATAGTATTCAGAATATGTGATTGGAAAGTGAGTTTGTCATCAATTGTAATTCCTAGTAGTTTTGCTGTTTTGACCTGTTCTATTACTGTGTTGTTTTGAGAGAGAATTTTGAAATCAGCAGCTAGTGCTTTTGATGAAAATAATAGGAGTTTTGATTTTTTGGGGGGTTCGATAATAGTTGGGCATCAGTTAACCCTGTTTCCATGGATGCGAAAGCGGTTTGTGTGATCCTTTGTAGGATGGATAAGTTATTGGAGGTGGAGATTATGGTGGAGTCATCAGCGTACTGGACAAGGGTGCTTTGTAGAGATGCTTTATGGAGATTGTTTATGAATATATTAAAGAGAAATGGTCTTAGAATTGAGCCTTGGGGAACGTGTGTATTATTGTCAAGATTGTCTGAGAGTTTAGTTTGCCATTTTACAGATTGTTTCCTATTTTGTAGATAGCTTGAAAGCCAAGTAAGTGCATTGTGGGAGCAACCTATTGATTCTAGTTATAACAGTAAATTTTGATTCTAGTTATAACAGTAAATTGGTGTGTGGCACTATGTCAAAAGCCTTGTATAGATTTAATAGGATCACAGAAATAATTAGGTCTGCATTCAAGGCTTTAAAAACAGTATCTGTGAACTGTAGTGGTGCTGTGGGTTGGGCAAAATCCATGCTGGGTGTTAGAGAGTAGGTAGTGGTTTAGGAGGTACTGTAGGAGTTGGGTATGTATACAGTTTTCTAAGATTTTTGATAATGGGGAGAGAACAGAGATAGGTCTGCAGTTTGAGAGATCAAAGGTATTGCCTCCTTTGT